>NW_025346720.1:0-2659 GCF_016433145.1 Gracilinanus agilis | reverse complement strand
TCATTTCCTTTCCTCTCTCCTTTCCTCTTTCTTTCCTTTTTCTTTATCCATTCTTCTTTTACCTCCTTCTCTCTTTTCTCCCATTCCAATAACTCTCTTTTGTAGGCACAGATGTATATTTTAAAACTTATAGTCAAAGATATCAAGACACTGAGAAGAAACATCATCTCATTATAGTAATAATCAAACAAGTTTTTTCTTATATAAAAAGTTATGATGTTGAATAAGAAAGAAATCAGACTCACTTATGTTTGGTGGACTTGATGTACTGGCTTCAATAAGAGAGAAAAGAACAAACAATGACATGTTTTAGAGACAAGTTCTAGATGAGAACAAAAAGTTAATACTCCCAACCCACTAAGGAATAAGAGATATACATAGAACAAATTCACACAATCATAGCATTGGAGATCTGAAAGAACTCTAACAGCCACCTAAAAAACCACATACATGAAAGGAATCCCAACCACAACAAACTTAGCTCAGGGCTGTCCAATCTCTTTTTGAAATACTTAATTTTTCACTTTTCTGTTTACCTTTTTTAATACCTCTCTGGGGTGTTAGGTTTGGTCATCAAATTTTCTTTTCAGATCTTTTTTCTTTTTAGTTAGGAATACCTGGAAGTCTTCTATTTCATTAAATATAACTTTTTCCCCTGAAGGATTATGCTCAGTTTCACTGAGTTTATGATTCTTGGTTGTAATGTAGCCTTCTCTGGAGCTTGAGGTAGGTCTGGCTGTCTTTAGGTTCTTCAGTGTGCACTTCCAGCATGTGAACCAGCTGGCTTCTTGCAGGTTGGCTCAGAGCAGTTTTTTCCAACTGAATTCTGCTCCCTCTATTTTTGGTTTCTCTGTGGTCTCCTATGTTGGGCTTCTCTTGACTCTGCCCTTTCATTCCCTCTGGCCATGTGCAAGTGGGGAGGGCTGCCATTGAAATGCTCCCTCTTTTGCCAGTTGCTTCAGACAGCACAAGGCTGCTCCAGGCTCTGAAGTTACCTTCCCTAAGAACCTCAGTGCGGTTAGTCTTGGTCTCTTCCTTGTCTGCTATCTCTTGCCTCAGTAGTGTTGTGCTGGTGTGGGCTCTGTAAACTCCCTCCAATGCAGCATTCGCTGGTCTACTCTCCTCTCTGAGCCCAGTGAGACATGTCCCTCCTGCTTTCCTTTGTCTAGAAGCACTTTATTTTCTATTTTTGTGTGTTTGGAGAGTTTGAGTGATCTGAGCATCCATTACCCCATCCTCTTATGTTCTGATCATGCATCTCTCCTCAGTCTCTAGTCCAATAAGGCCAAATGAGGGGTCAAGAACTAGAGCTAAGGGCATTTTATGGGAAAAGCAAGAAACTCGTTTTCAGATCCCAGCTCTTTACCCCTTACCAGTAAGATGATCTTTGGCTTATCCCTTAACATATCTGGGAATCAATTTATTTCCTCATCTATAATAGGTATAATAAGTTGGGTTAGGTATTCTTGCATGTTCCTTCTAGCTCTAGTCTTCCTTGATTCTAGATCAAGAAACTGAGTATCATCAATAAAGTGTTAATGTGGTTTGTTTGTTTTTTTGTCTGAGCAATTTGGTCATTATGTTTGATAATTGTGCCACCAGGGGAAAGGACCATAACTGATGCTTTTAACCTAAAGTGGAGGAAAGGTCTTTTCCAAAGAGAGCTATCTAAAACAGGATGCACCCATAATCTACCAAACAAAGGTTTTTCATGTCCACAGGGCTTTCCCTTGATCAGATTTAAAGGAATATTCCCTTCCTTGAGAAAAAAGAAATTGGATTCATAACTTTTGTAGGGAAACCTGGCACCTTTGATTCTTTTGTAATTTTCAAGTAATTACAAAGGGATATATGTGATAGGATGATAAGATAATCGATTTATAGCGAAAAGATATATTAAAAGTAATCTAGGGGGCAGCTGGGTAGCTCAGTGGAGTGAGAGTCAGGCCTAGAGACAGGAGGTCCTAGATTCAAACCCGGTCTCAGCCACTTCCCAGCTGTGTGACCCTGGGCAAGTCACTTGACCCCCATTGCCCACCCTAACCACTCTTCCACCTATGAGACAATACACCGAAGTACAAGGGTTTTAAAAAAAAGTTATCTAGTCTGCCTTTTCCCTTGACCTAAAAGGAAACAGATCTAGAACAATTATGTAACTTGCAAAGGTCACATAAATGAGACAGGGTAAAAGTTTTAAGCTAATTCTCTGTCTCCAAATCTGGAGCTCTCTGCCCAACTCTACCCTTTCTCTGAGCAATCTTTATCTTGAACAACATGTTATTACGAATAGTGAGGGAAAGGGGAATAAGCTGCTTTTGGTAATATAACCCTAGTTCTCTCCTGAAGTCTAGGACTCACTGATTCTTGGTACTCTGACTCTGGTGAACTTGTGGGCATTTCTGAGCAGGGAAACAACTCTCAACCATCTCAGGAGAAGAAGAATCTCAGGCAGGAAGAAATTATTGCCCTGACAGGATTCACTCTAGAAAAAGAGAAATAAATGTTTCCCAGAGACAATACCTGAGCAGATGACACCCGCATCTTCACTATGCTGACAGTTGTGTGAGAGCCACCCATTGTGGGGGCAGTACCAGAGGGAGGATTCATATCCAGAGCATCTCACATCATCTAGGACAATTCTGCCAGTGCCCTGACCAAA
>NW_025346719.1:0-5241 GCF_016433145.1 Gracilinanus agilis | reverse complement strand
TGTTCTCATTTTCTTTCTCCTGCTTTAACCATCCTATGCCACCACGCCGCTCTGGACCCCAAAAAATCATATAGAGGGATGGCCCCCTATATGAATGGCGCCTAACGCGGGGGCTTTCTGAGCAGTGCGAATACCTTTTCCCCTCAAGCCAAAGCGCTTCCCAAATTCAGGTGGCTAGGAGACTCATCCCCACCCCCCTCCGGTTTCGCTGCTGGCTCACAGAGAGGAGAACGTGAGGGATTCGAGGTGAGTAACTTTTATCTTTTATCTTTTCAATTTAAGACAAACAGAGCACTATGGGGCACAGTGAATCAAAGGAAAGAACTCTTTTTATTGCTATAACTGATTATACCCTCAGAAAATGGGGGGCAGAAATTAGTAAAGAACAGCTCACTAAATTTCTTGATCTTATTAAAAATTGTAGCCCATGGATTCCCTTAGAATTCTGGCAAAAAGTTGGCAATGATTTGAAAACTTATTGTATTGAGCATGGACTAGAACAAGTGCCAGTAAAAGTTTCGTCTGCTGAAAAAACAATTTTGTTATCTGGTCAAAATGCAGAGAATGAAATCTTTAAGGTTTCAATGTTAGAATCAGAGGAGGAGGAAAAGGCTCCTTGTAAATCAAACTGGAACTTTAAAATTCGAAGGAAAAAGCCACAAGCAGCAGACCCTCCCCCACCTAAAAACCTCTCTTCCAAAGAGGAAAGAGAGATAACAGCAGAGGAGCCTCTGCTGCTTGAAGCTCCAATTCCACAGCCCCAGCCCCAGAATATAGGGTTTAAAGGGGCAATAAAAAATGCACAGAAGGACGGAGACACGTCGTTCTGTTTCCCAATTATTTTTAGAGCAGATGAATTGGATGATGATGAAGAAATAGCTCCTATATGGGAGCCTCTTCCCTACAAAGTGTTAAAAGAAATTAAGACAGCTTGTGCTTCATATGGTCCTGCTTCTCCATACACTTTAACTTTGGTGAAAACTTTGGAAGGGCTTTGGATCACTCCCTTTGATTGGAAACATATAGCAAAATATTCCCTTTCTGCAGGGGACTACCTCTTTTGGAAATCAGAATTTGATGGAGTGGCAAAACAGAAGGCAGCCATTAATAAGAAACAGGGCATCAGAGTTACTAAAGAAATGTTACTTGGAATAGACGAATGGGAATTACATGCTGATCAGCTTAATTTACCTAGAGAAGCTCTAATTCAAAGTACAAAGTGTGCCTTAGAGGCTTGGAAAAGGATCCCAGCAACTAAGACACTGTCCACAGGTTTGGCTGAGATTAGACAAGGATCAGAGGAAAGATACTCAGATTTTGTAGAAAGGTTAAATCAAGAAGTAACAAAATATACAAATGATGAATATTCAATCCGGATAATAGTCCAAAAGTTTGCCTATGACAATGCCAATAAGGTGTGTCAGAGCATGCTTCAAAATATTAAAGAATCTGGGACTATTGATGACTACTTGAAAGCTTGTGAGGACTTTACTCCAGCATATATGCAGGGTATAGTCATTGCAGCAGCCCTGAAAGGAAAAACATATTCTGAAATGATTAAGGGCTCAAAGGCTGCAAAAGACTCTTGTTCCAATGCCCCTAACTCTTTGTGTCCCAGATGTGAGAAAGGTTACCACTGGAAGAAAAATTGTAATTCCAAATTCCATCGAAATGGTTACAGATTACCTGATAAGAGATTTCAGGGAAGATGGAAAGGAGGCCAACCACTGGCCCCACCAATGACTAAATTTAATCCAAGAATTCATCCTAGTTTAGCCAGTTCCTTGCTAGAGTTAATCAATTTTCTGAATAATAAACTTTCTTTTTTCTCCAGATTTCTCTAGCTACGTAAGATGTGATTTATTGATCTTTGATAGGATGTCTTATATTTGTTAGAGTATGCGTGAAATGCCCGGGAAAAATGTTTTTGAACAGTCTGTGTGTCTATATGTTGTGTTTATGTGTCTCTAATCTGTTTGTAATGGTTTTGTTTGTCTGTGATCACAATGGAATTTTGGAGAAAATAAATCTCTCTCTCTTTCTCATTCATTCCGGAGGAATGGGAAAGACAGACAGGAATTTGAGAAATTCAGAAAAATAACATTTCCAATGGATTTCTGAGTGTTTTAAACTCTAAAAAATTTAATTGATTAAAAGAAATCATATTCTCTGCTCTCATTAAGGGGAGAATCAACAAGATAATTTGTCTACTTTTCTTCTTCCATTTCTTACTGGCCATAAGAAAGGGAACAAAGAAATCATAAGACAATAACCGGGGACAGATTTGATCCCACCACCAAATTCTATCAACAGGTTAAATACTGAGATATATATTTAATCAAATTTAACAAGGATTCTAAATGCAATCTAAGAAAATTTTTATTCAGACAGAAAAAGCAATGATTCTGAACTGTGTACTGAGGTTCAGAATTGCAATTTAAAACTTTCTTAGCTAATCAGAATCATCAATTCACCTAAATGCTTAACTGAGAGTGGTAAAAACCTTTCAGACTGCCACAAGTTTAATCTACCATTAATCACACTGATGTTAGTAAAAATCTTAACATAAATTATTAGAACAATACCATTGGCTTATATTTCATAATTAGATGCCTTTGAACAGAGAATGGTTCATGAGAAAAATTTAAGCCAAAATTGAATCATCTATGCTGCCTCAGTTTAGCAAAAAAAAAAAAAAAAAAAAAAAAAAAAATTTGGAAAGTCACAAAACATAGCTCCTTTTTCTTAAAACTCACAGCCCTTTCTCAAATTCATTAGTATGCATGTTTGCTAAGAATTTGAATAGATACTGATGGTATAGTATAACTTTATTGACTAACAGTTAAAAAATGGAATTTCAGTTAATTTTACTTGTGCACAAAAATTATATTGAAGAAGTTATTTATTAAGACTTGCAGTGTGTAAAGTACAGGTTTAAATAATCAAATTTGCCAAAAATGCTTATCAAACTGAATTTGAGGATTGTAAAATAGAAGGGTAAAGCTTATAAGGATACTAGTTCATGATTTAAAAGAAATATTTAATCAGGTAGGTGGATTTGTCCTAAGGTATAGAGAGGCCAGACTACAGGTTTTATTCTTCTTTAAGCAGAGGTCTGAAAGAATAATTAGTATATATCTATAGGAAACATTGTTAGGAAGTTTTAATTAGGGTCAATTTGGACGTAGTGAAGTTTAAATTAATATTCATTTGGAAGTGATAAATCATCAAGGTTTTAAAATAATCATGCACATTTTATAAATGCAATAACTAAAGAGTTAAAGAGCACAGCCCCTTGAAAAGCTGCTGCAGCCTTTGACAGGTTTCAAAAGTAATTCAACCCCTTCTACACATAGGAGGGAGAGGCTCTGACTATAAATATTTTCAGCAACAGTTTTTACTAACTCAAACTCAGTAAAGGGAAACAATTAATAAGAAGCTAATGTTAATTTTGTAACTTACAGAAATCTGGCTCAACTTCAGTAGTTATCTCTGTTTCAATTAATATCAGAATATGCAAAAAATTATTATTGTGATAACTTTAATCTTTAAGGTATTAGATCCTAGCCAAATTATGTCACCTATGTTCACTATTTCACTAGTTCTTAAAGATTAATTGAATAGATTGGGATTAGAATTGAGATTATAATCTAAGAGTCAAAGGTATTAGGAAAAAGACAATTCAAATATTATTAATCTGTTATTATAAAATATTATTGAAAATTCACTACATTATAACGCAAGAAATTAATTTGTATTCTCATAATATTTGTGATTTATAATAGTGCATTCAAATCCAGAATATGAAATCATAATAAAATGTATAACCCTCACAACAATTTGATATCATTGTTAATATGTACTTGATTGTGATGGCATTAATATTATTATAATGTCTTTTACTTTGTAGTGATATTGATGCAATTAAAACTAATTAACAAAATTGTCAATATTATAACATATTATAATGAAGAATGCATTTAACTAGAAATACTGATCATCTCAGTAATCATAAGGGACCTGAAATAAAACAATTATTTGCAAATGTAAAAATATTCCAAAGTACCTGGTTGCAAATTTTGAAATTTTTAAAATCAATAACCTTTGAAGACTAATTTTATATCAAGATCAAAACATGTAAAATTTACAAGTACAATAATTTAAATAGTCAAAAAAAAAAACTGCTAGTGAGGAAAGGAATTTTCCTTGCTTCTAAAAAACTTAGAACTTCTAACAAACTTATTAACCCCTTCCTTAAAGTAAATTTAGAACCTAAAGGGGTAATTAGTAGCCTTATTGAATTATGATGCAATGTAGACAATAATGTTGCAAGCAAGCAAAGCTATTACTAATATTGAGTTTTAAGGAAATTGTTATTGAATGTTATCAAATCATGTACCTTACTTTGTAAAAACTGAGAATATATGTTCAAATATGTATAAAAGCTATTTGTTAAAAATTGATCATGCCTATTTGCAATAATATATGATTTGTATTATGAACAAATAGTTTAAGTAAACTGACTATCACAAAGGGACTAACCAGCCCCTGCCTCAACCCTCTCTAATCAAGAGAACAGTAATGAAAACTTAATTTCAAGCAAAGTTGTTCACTCTTTTTCTATAATTACTGGAAAGAATTACTAGATAATTTATTCATTGAGATATTGTTGAAAAAATTTGTTTATCATATTTTGTAACATTATAATTTTTCATTGTGCATGTAAATCTTGGAAACCTTACAAATGCTATTGTAATAATTACTGTTTAAGGTAAAAGTCATTGGATTTGCAATTGATATTACTCATTTATGGATCATTGAATTGGATTCACCATTCAAAAGAATGATATCACTGATAAATAATCTCTGACTCTTACCTCAAGTCAAACAATGTTATACTCCCTTCCCTCCTTTTTCCTTATTCAAAGCAAAGTGATATAAAAAATTGAAGCCCCAGAAATTCGAATATGTAAAGCAAGGCAATATGTTCCACTGTTTACTTATGAAACTGGTACCCATCCCAAGTGTTGTTTCAGTGAAAGTTAGTTTGAACCTCTTATAAATTAATTTATTTGTATAACTTCTGACCATCAATTTGAATAACTAATTACAATACAAAGAAACAAATAATACCTCAGAATTATAATATGGGGATCGAGGTTTTATTCATACAGGAAACAGATCTGAGTTTTGGGTAAAAGACATTTCACTAAATCTAAACTATATATGTATATATATATA
>NW_025346718.1:0-4521 GCF_016433145.1 Gracilinanus agilis | reverse complement strand
TCTCTCTCTCTCTCTCTCTCTCTCTCTCTCTCTCTCTCTCTTTCCTCCCTCCCTATCTCTCCTCCCCCACCCATCTCTCTCTAATTATTAGTTTCAGAGAACTGCCCAGAGCTCTGAGAGTTTAAATGGCTTGCCAAGAGTCACACACCCAGCTAGAATAAAATTCAAATCTTTCTGGCTTCAAGACCAACTCTCAATTCACTATACCAAGTTTCCTCTCAAAAAAAGGGGGAAGTGGATAAATATATAATTGGTGGCCAGAAGTATTTGTTTCTTTCTTTCATATCTATGGCCATCATCAGGAATTTCCCTTTCCCTTACTTTTTCTCTCCATTGCTATCCACTCCCTTCATTTTAAAGTCTCATCACTTTTTTTTTGCGGATTACTATAATAACTTCCTAGCTAATGTTTACAAATTGGCCTTAACTATCTTTTTCAGCCTTATTACACATTATTCCCCTGCTGGCATTCTACATTCCAGTCAAACTGGCTTTCTTACATACATAGATGCCATTCCATCTGCCAGGCAAAATCCTATCCAATTTTCAGACCACACTTCAAACGCTCCCTCCTTAGCAGAACTTCTGATTTCCACAACAATAATGACTCTCCTCTGAAACTTAACCTATCTTTCTTTATGTCAATATAATTCAGTTATCATACTCTTCTTTTAAATTATATTTTAGATATGAAGCTAATCCCCATTATAAGATTGCAAGCTCTCTGAAGGTAGGACAATTCTTTACTTATCATTGTATCACCCTTAATTCCTAACACATTGCGTACCCATGGTTAATAATGAACAACTATTTAGTAAATAAATAGTATCAGACCTGAATTAAATGCCAACAGGTTACTAGAACTTAAACTTTTGTGTGTAATGTCATGCATGTTTCATTATGGTATATGACACCATTCTATTTCAACATTCAAAATCATAGATAGTAAGTAATGGATTGTCCCACTGCCAAAAGTTTTTGTTCAGAAAATCTGGTCCTCCTGGGGACATGTTAAGTGCCAGCAAAGAGACAAACAACTACAATTAGAAACACATGGGCAATGTTTGTTAAGAAAAGTGGCACAACAAAAGAGCTAGAGCATCCTACAAACTGAGTCAAGGCACTGAGACTTAATACTACAGCCAGCCACACATATGTGCCCTATTTACATTTCTTGTGTTAACTCCAATCCTTAAGCCTAGTTAGCATCAAGATGGTCAAATAACCATTTCAATATCACTCTAGAATTTTTTTCTGTAGAACAAGGAAAGAAGAGGTGAATTTAATTTTCATTTCGAAAAGGATTCTGAAAAGACTAAAGATAAAACTCTTCAGATTATGTCTTTTTTTGTTTTGTGTGCAACAGTCTGAACTCTGTTCTCTAGCTTGGAAAACTGTAAGAATAGAAATGTAGAATGATTAGAGAGATAAGAAAATCCTACCTCCAACATTTAAATAATTCAATAATTTCATTTGCACTATATTTTATATTTAGAATGGCAATTTAGTCTTTCATATACATAAAAGTCATATACAATGTATCTTACTTCTAAAATTATATTTGGCATATTTAGAAATATTTATCTTATCTACTTAGAGAAAAAAGTTAATTTTCTGAAGCCATATGGAGGTACAATGGACCTGGGTTTCTTAACAGATGTGCCACAATGGCACAATTTGTTTCAGGCAAGTTTCAAAGCTTTTTAGTATAGTGTTTTTTGATAAGCTGTTTTTGCTCTCTGAGGACCAATGTAACTAAAAACAAAAATATTCATCACCAACAGGTTAGCTCTTAGGTGATGGATTTTTCTGTCCATAACAACCCACAAAACCAAGAAAAGTTTTAAAAAAAGACCTCACTGCCACTTAGAGCCCTGCCATTTCTCTAGTGATATTGGACGAAAAGCACACTAAAAATCACATAATTTTAGACCTTCAGGAAACAATTTAATATTAATACTTAAATGTACACTCCTTTGTCAATGACTAGTCAATAGTTAGCCTTTTGAAGAAACTCAATATTTTAAAAAATGAAATCAGAAGTAATGAAAAATTGCAATTAAATCGAACAATAGATCATATTTCCCCTTAGAGAATTTGATAAATGAGTTTACAAATTGGTTCTCTTGCATATTCAAAGGTAATAAGACCTATTACTTGAGATGTTTGATATTTCAAACAAAAATGGGGTGTTCAAAGAAGACTAGTACTTCCGATATTGGGGTTTGCAAGTATTTTTCAGGTTTGCTTTCCTCCTTTAGTGTCCATTTGCCAAGTAGCTCTCACTTGTGGCTTCAGAAATTTGTAGCATGAACAGCATTTATACAGCAGCAAATCATTGCAGTAGGTGAGGCTGAATTAAGTTTAAAGTAACTGACAAACTTCATATCCTTGGTGAGTTGGGGCGGGGCATATGAGTCAGTGGCAGGGACAGATGTGAACAATTTGTTCCAACAGCCATTGAAGTTGGTAGACGTAGGTACCATGGAGTTCTTGACCTTGGTTAAATATCAAGGAAGCCAATGGAGTTCTTGACCTTGGTTCGATATCAAGGAACCCAAGGTCATCCACTGCATCCTAGATCATCACCAGTCATCCTGATTTTTGTCTTTCCACTGGACTTCAATGACTTCAGAGAATGAGGCTAATTACTTTGTTCAACCCTGCCTCATTTAAATCCAATTTATGTGCAAGTCAAAAGACATCACCACTGATGTCATTTTGGCCCTCTTTAAGTATAAAAGACAACAACTTTACTTCATTCATGATGAATAAAAGCAAAAAAAATACAAAACAAATAGACCATGGAGATAAATTCACCTTATGTATTAGCATCTTGGCAGAGGATAAAGGGGTAGAAAATTTCCTTAAAGAGTTGTCAAGAGTTTTCAAACCAAGTTAAAATGTGACTTTAGTAAGTAATTGAGCACAGGAGAAAACTTCATATTTAGTTCATATGATATAAGGATTATACAACTTAAAAAAACACAGTGTTGTAGATTACTAGTAAAATATGCTGAAAATGGTAATGTATAAAAATATCATGAAAATAAGATCATTAAAGATAGAACCTTGGGGGAACACAGTTAGTGGGTATTGCTTGGATGAAAATACAGCAAAGGAGACAGAATGATTACTGAGATGATCCAATAGAGAGTAGTGTGGCGAAAATCTAGTGAGAAGAGTGATTGACAGTGTCAAAGACTCCAGAATGGTCAGGAAGAAGGAAGACTGACAAAAGGCCTTTAGTTCTAAAATTAAGGGATTATCAGTAACTGTAGAGAGAAATTTTAGTCAAATAATATCAGAAGTCAGACAAAGACTTATAGAATGATATGAATAACAGGAAAATAAAAAGAAAAATTATATCATCATTTTATAATAGTTCATTAATTCATTTAATGAGAATTTATTGATTATCAAGACACAGTCTAAGGTGATTAACAAAGTAAAGGATATTAAGACACAAGATGTTTCTTTACTTTACAATAGGAAAACAAAATTCATTTTTTCTTTTTCCATAGACTTTTCCCCTTGGAAATAAAGAATATGTATATCTTTGTACACACAATGATCAATTTTAAACTTATTTTGGAAATATGAAGTAAGTATTCACATATTTCTCCCAGTTCCTCAACTAAAAGTCTTAGCAAAACTGGATATAACTTTTGGTATTATTTTGTTTGTATTTTTTATTTCAAATCAGGACTTAGGTCCCATGAGCTTTTAGCCTAATGTTCTTCTCTCTGGGATAAGTTGTCATCCTCCAAATAATTTCTAGAAATAGGTTGATTTTTATGTAAATAAACTTATTAAAATTCAAAAGCATTGAAGATAAAGAGTATAACATGATTTTGAAATTGAACATCAGGCTATATTTCTGGCTACAAGAAAGCAATACCACTTTCATTAGACATGGACAAAGGTTTCAGGTATTTCTTTCCTTGTGTGTTTCCTCATGATGCCTTTTAATCTAAAGGTTGCTAAATATGATCTTATCTAAGTAGGCCCATAAGATTTCAAGTTCAATGGCATGGCAGAAATATTTATTTATTCATTCCAGTAAGATTAGAGATGACAGATTTTTTTGTCCTGCCTGTTTAAAGAGAATAAGAAGTCAAAGGGTTTGGAGTTAGAAGGGAATTTAATCTTAGTTCCCCTTCATCTTATAGCCACTGAAAACACAAAAGACTTATTTAATGAAAGATAAGTTCACTGGTACATTGCAAGTACATGCTCACCTTATTATTTCAGAGAATGATAGACTACATATTTTCTTGTGGATCTTGGGTACCCTAAGGGGTTTGGGGGTATCACTTCTATCTCCTGTCATTAGCTAAATTCCTCACCACCTGTGGTTTCTTAGCAGTTGTGTTTCTTTTAAACATTAAGGGCTAGTGACTAGCATCACCAGTTTTATTTAATCACTTAACATCAGATTTCCTTTCCAGAGTGACATTTATGTCAAAATATATAGCAAGAAGAATATATATGTGTGTGTATATATATATACATATATAT
>NW_025346717.1:0-2353 GCF_016433145.1 Gracilinanus agilis | reverse complement strand
CCTTCCTTCCTTCCTTCCTTCCTTCCTTCCTTCTTTCCTTCCTTCCTTCCTTCCTTCCTTCCTTCCTTCCTTCCTTCCTCTCTTTTCCTCCCTGCCCCTCAACCTTTTATCTTCCATCTTAGAATCCATCCTGTGTATTGCTTCCAAGGCAGAAGAATGGTAAGGTTAGGCAATGGGGGTTAAGTGACTTGCCCAGGGTTACACAGCTAGGAAGTGTCTGAGGTCAGATTTGAACCCATCTCTAGGTTTAGCTCTCAATACACCGAGCCACTTAGCTACACCTCAATAGTTTTCTTTCTTTCTTTTTTTTTAAACCCTTACCTTCCACCTTAGAATCAATTATGTAGTGGTTCTAAGGCAGAAGAGTGGTAAGGGCTAGGCAATGGGGGTTAAGTGACTTGCCCAGGGTCACACAGCTAGGAAGTGTCTGAGGCCAGATTTGAATCTAGGACCTTCCATCTCTAGGCCTGGCTTTCAATACTGATACACCCAGCTGCCCCCCTCAATATCTTTCTTAAACTGTGACACCTGGAACTGCAAAGTATTCAAGAAAAGACCCAATGAGGTCAGATGTTCACTTTACTAGACCTTCACTAATCACTGATTTAATGATCTTTTCTAGAATATTCCCAGGAACTGAGGTCAAATTTCCCTGGCTTATCCTTTTATAGACTGCTCTTATCCCTTTTTCGATCATCAGAACTCTTGCCCTCATTGGCTCCTGCAGTATCTCTATCTTTCTTCCCAGCCCTTCACATATCACTGACAATCTCTTAGAAATAATTTCCATTGGTTCCTTTGAGTTTTTGAGGATATGGTTCATCTGGATCTGGCAACTTAAAATTGTGAAGGACAACTATGAGCTATCATGCTAGCTCCTGATTTATCCATCCCTCTTTGCCATATTTGTACTATCACTTCTAATGGAAAGGCCATTTTATTCGACAAAGAAAACAGAAGCAACCCAAAGCTAAGCAGCTCTGACCTCTCTGTTGTCAGTTATTGTGGCACCATTTGCCCCTTATGTGATCCTCCTCTTTAAAAATGAAATAAAATCCACTGGCGGTTTTTCCTAGCCTCAAGTCATTCTGAGTGTAATGGGGTAAAGTTGAGGGGGAGTAGTGAGGAGAGGTTCACCACCTTCACCTCCGATCAACAGACCTAAGTACATTTTTTAAATGAGTAAACAAGATTGACTAAGCTCTGTGATCCCTTTATCAGGTGAAAACTCCTTAATTGGGTCAAAAAGAGAGCAGTAATTGGCTCATGGGGCAAGCTAACCGGTGGGGAAAGCCAAGCAAGGGCTTTTCTAGCAGCAGGTCAGTCTAGGGGTAGAAGAGATTGAGACAAGCCCAAGATGAAGAGTTAATGTCTGTCTCTCTGTCTGTTCATCTGTCCTCTCCTCCTCTCTCTTCCTCTCCCCTCTCTCCTTTTCCCTCTGTCCTTTATCTTTCTCCTTGTCTTCTATCTCCTTCTATTCTACCCTCCCTCCTCAAAAGCAACCTTCTAAGGATGCCATGGCAAAAAGAAGTGGTGGTTGCAGACACAATAGAAGCAGCACCCTTGGAACCAAATTGGACATTCCATCTGAAGAGAACCTCCTGAAGGTTCCAGAAAGGGCAACAGAGTTTTAAAATCCCAGGGCCTTTAGGTTTAGTCTTGAAAACCTAAGAAGAGAAATCAGTTGACCTCTGGAGAATCAGCCAGAGTGTGAGAAAGAAGATGAAGAAGCTGCTGCCCCCGAGTCTTGTCACATTACTGACAATGGTTTTTCTAAGACCACACAATAGGAGCAGCAAGGTGGCTTGGTGGATAGAGCACCAGGCCTGGAAATAGAAGGTCCTGGATTCAAATATGGCCTCAGGTACTTCCTAGCTGTGTGACCTTGGGCAAGTCTTTTAACCTAATTGCTTAGCCATTATTGCTCTTCTGCCTTAGAACCAATACTTAGTATTGATTCTAAGACAGAAGGGAAGAGTTAAAAAAAAAATGACCATGCCATGCTCTTATTATTTGTTAGCTGTCCTTGTTTTCTTCTTCTATACACAAATTTTGAAAATCTGAACCTACATGAACTGATACAGAGTGAAGTAAGCAGAACCAAGAGAATATCACACACAGTAAAAGCAATATTGTGGAATGGTCAATGGTGACAGACTTAGCTACTCCTAGCAATACAACGATCCAGGACAATTCTGAGAGTCTTGTGACAAAGAATGCTTTCTACCTCCAAAGAAAGAACTGTTGGAGTCAGAACACAGATCAAAGAATATGATTTTTCACTTTAGTTTATTTGGGTTATTTTGGGGTTTTGGTTTTATATGAGTATTCTCTTACAACAAAGACCAATATG
>NW_025346716.1:0-12872 GCF_016433145.1 Gracilinanus agilis | reverse complement strand
CCTCCCCCCCTCCTTGCCCTGGGATTATGTTGTAAGGGGAAAAGTTGATGGTGACTCTGGCTGCCCCAGGAAGGAACTGTTCCGCCCCCACCAAACAGAGCAAACCGTCAGGAAACATGTGGTTCCCGCAGTTGCCTCTTTTAATTTTATTTTATTATTTTCCTCTTGTTAGAAATAAAACTGTTAGCAATGGTTTTTGGAAAGCCGAGTCTGCCCTGGCCTTTCCTTCTCTGGCTCGTGGGGGTGGGGGCGGGCAGGGAAGGAGCCCCTTTTGTCTCACACTGGGAGGTGAGGGCCTCGGGGCCAGCCGGGCCTTTCTTTTCCTGTCTAGACTGGCCAGGTGAGTACCAGAGGGAAGCCCAAGGAGGGGAGGGGGGACTCCCCAATGCCCAGCCTTGGGGGGCTGCAGAATGGAGAGATGGTTTGAACGTGGAGGCGAGGGGAGGTGGGTGACTGGCCCAGAAGGGAGAGGAGGCGAGACCCTTGGCCTCATCTGTTCCCAGTGGAGGGGCGAGATTGCAGTTCCATGAACAGCCCACCCTGTGACAAGTCCTGGGCTTGAAGCTGGAGGTATACACAGATGAGGGCCTGCCTGCTGCCTCCTGCAATCTTCGGGGTCGTGGCTTAGCAGCGTCAAGAGAAAAGCCCAGGGACTCTGCTCTGGGAGCCACCACGGCCCCTTGGCCTCATGGGCAGCTGGTAGAGGTGACCTCAGAGGGCCCCGAATCTGGCCGTTCCTGCGAGTTGGGAGTGACGAGGCCATCGGGCCCACACTCACTCCAAGGGACTCTACACAGTTCACGGGGTCGGGTTTGCTCACATATGTCATATACACACACACACACACACAGCCCAAGGCTCGGGTTCAGTCGCTTACCACTGACCTTCCCTCTCCGGCTGAGGCGACGGCTGCTTGGGCCCAGATCCGTCTCCTCTGTGTCCTCCAGCCTCACGTTTCTCAAAGCCAGCTGTGAGCCGTGGGAGGGTTACCTGTGGAAACTTCTCCCTGATTAAGCGGTTAGACTAGGGGGAAGCCGAGTCAGAGCAAGAAACAACCAAGGATTGAGGAGCCATCCTAGCCCATGGCGCCACGTGCAAGCCCATTTGTTCTCCAGCTCTCTGCTACCTTGTTGATGCTAGCAGTCTGGTAGCCCTTGACCACAATGGGGCTAACATCCAGCTTTGCTAGGAGCCCAGGTCTGGCCCATAGAGCCATAAGGGACAGAGGGAGGGTGACGTGTTCAGGAAGTGCCCAGAGCCCTCACCTTGGTGAGTCTTTTGGCTCCCCTCGCAGTGCCTGGGGGAAGTACCTCCCATCTCCACGACATCCCGAGAATGGAGGTCACTGAGGCAGGCAGGCAGGCAGGCAGGCCGAGCTGCGGGATCCTAAAAGGTCTTCAAGATGTAGTTGGAGGGCTGGCTGGGGCCTGGACAAGATGCTCTAGAGGGCCAAAGGCTGGCACCTCCCTCCTTTCTCCATGGTCCACCGGACCACGCTCTGAGATGAGTGCGAGCAATCAGCGGTGATTGCAGCACAGGACCTAGCAGCTGCCCCCGTGCGCGATGGGGAGGGGAGGTGGAGGGCGGCCTCTCCAGCGCCCTTACTTTCTGGCACCCTTCTAGGCACGAAACCTCACCAAACCCACTCGTTCCACTTGATCCAGAACAAGACTTGTGGTAACACACTGATGGGCTAAGATGAGCTGGGTGAGTGCCTCTCCATCCTCCCCAGTTGGGAGTCCGGGTAGAGAGGAGCAGCCACCGAGGGCAGCACCTTGACAGATGCTAAGTGCCAGGCTGGGGAGACAAAAAGGCAAAAGCCAGTCCCCGCCCTCAAGGCGCTTACCGAACCGAAAAGATCCCATGTTCACTGGGACTTGAAGGAAGGTGGTTGAAGTGGAGGGCTTGGGGAGGGCCCGCCAGAGAACATGCCTAGAGCTAAAAGATGAGGTGACTCGTTCTGGGCACAGCCAGAAAGTGGTGTCGCAGGAACCAAGAGTAGGTATCAAGGGAGTGAAAGGTAAGAAGACTGCTGGGTGTTGGAGGGCTCCGAATGCCAAAAAGCGTGGCGGGTTTGATCCCAGGTTCATTAGGGAGCCACCAGAAGTCAGTGAGTAGAGGAGTGGTCACATGGTCATAACCACACTTTAGGAAAACCGTTTTGGAGGTTGGACTGGACTGGGGAGAGACTTGAAGCAGGCCCATCCCATCTCCTCCCTGCGCGCGCACACACGCACACGCACACGCACACGCACACACAGCAGGTCAGGTCACTGATGATGAAGTGTTGAGAGGGAGGGTCTTCACCAAGAATCGGGGCGCCATCAGAGAAGAGGGTAAGGTAGGTGGATGTGATTGTTGTCATCAAACCGATGGGAGCTGATGTGAAGTAGCACAGAGGAGACGAGGGCCTGAGACAAAAAGGGGGGAAAGAGGGTGCTCGAGGAGAATGAAGATTGAGAAAGCCCCCTGGATTTGGGAGCTGGAGACAGCACACTCAGCTAGATGATGAGGTCAGAAGGCAGGCTGTAAGAGGCGTTGGCATAAGGAGGGGAGGGCAAGCTGGGCTTCCTGGGCAGAAGACAGAATCTCTTCCCACAGAAGGCCAAGTACTGAATTACAGGAGGAAATAGTCAAAGTAGCCTCAAGGAGGGGGAGAGACCCATAACTTTTCCCCCCCTCAGAGCTCCTTCCCCCAAACTGGCCGTGTATTGGGGCGTGAGAATCTCAGGAGCAGATGCAGAAGTATGAAAACGCACCCCTCTTGGGCCACCGTGCAGTACAAGAGAGGGCTGTGGAAGCATAGATTAAAAATTTGGAAAAAAAAAAAAAAAAATTCGACCAGAAATGAATCTAAGCCTAAAGAATGAGTGCGTTGAAGAACCATTCAAAGAAACGAGAGAATGCCAAATGCTAAAGGAGAATGAGGACACGACAAACCAAAACTTGGGGGATGCAGCCAAAGCGGCACCTGGGAGAAAATGGCTTTTCTCTTTAACTATGTAGATGAATAAAAGAGAAAGAGCAGATCAATGAATTGGGCAAAAGCTAAACTACGCTCCCCCCTCCCTGCCCCCATTCAACACCCAAATGAAAATCCTGAAAGACCAAATGAGAAATTTTTAAAAAATGAACCAGTAAGTAAAACAAGGAGCTGGTTTTATGAAAAATAAGGTAAGAACGAGAAATCATCGGTTAGTTCAACTTAAAAAGAGAAAGCCGAGGCGCCAGCATCGAAAATGAGGAGGGGGACTGCACCGCCAACAAACATGATGTTCCAGCAGTCATTGGGAGTTAGGCCAGGAGAACTGACCGTCTGAGCGAAGTGAGTGACTCTTTTCTGAAACTGTAAAGTCTCCGGGTTGCCAGAAGGGGAAAGAGGATACTTAAATAACCTTGTCTAAGAGGAGGAAATTGAACAAGCCACCCATAGCCTCTTAAGAAAAAAAACTCCCCAGGAAGGACCTGATGGATTCGCATTTCAGGAACAATCCCAGCGTTCTGGGAAAGAACGAACGAAGTAACGGAGTCCAACCAAGTATGGGCCAAATGGGGGTCAGCAAAAACCAAAGAACCAAAACCCCGATTTCCTTAGTGAATGTCAAGGCAAACATTTTAAATAAAGTGTGAGGAAGGAGATTGTGGCAGGATAGCCCAAGGAGGGTGTGCTGCTATGTGCCCAGGTGGCGTTCAGCCCCAGAATGCAGCAGGGTTGGTTCAATCTTGGGGAAACTATCAGCATCGTCGACCCAACAGAAACCACGTGATGATCTCAACAAATGCAGAAAAAGCCTTTGACCAAATACACGCATTCCTATTCAAAGCACTAGAGAACATTGGGACAGATGGAGCCTTTCTCAAAAACGGTACGAGCCGAGCTCTCTAAAACCAAGGACGGGCACCCTCGTTAAGGGGCTCCTGCTAGAAGCCTTCCCAGGAAGATCAGGCGGGAAGCAGAGACGGCTGTTACTCAACACGGTACTAGAAAGGCTAGTTGGAGCAATAAGACAAGAAAAAGAAGGGAAGGAATGACAAGAGGCAACGAGGAAACCAAACTCGCACTCTTTGCAGACCACGTGACGGCGTACCCGAGAGAACCAACTCCAAAACTAGTTGGGAGCAAGAAACGGCTTTAGCCAAGTTGCAGGACTTCCACTAGGCCCAGGTAAATCATCAGCATTTCACGTGGAGCAGCAAGACGTAGGCAACTCCAAACTAACTGCGAACAATACAAAAAGTCCATCACGCGACCACGATGCGTCTGAACAACCAGAGCAATACTCGCTGCTCATGGCTAGGTGGAGCCACTGCACTCAGTAGGGCAGTTTGAGTGACCGTTTTCAGTGCGATACCAATCAAACTACCAAAGAACTGCTTTATAAAGCTGAGGGGACGATGGAATTCGTATGGAAGAAGAAAAGGTCAAGAATATCGAGGAGATCAATGAAGAAGAAGAAAGCCCGCAAGCTCCAGATTCCAAAGCGTACCACAAAGTGGGCATCATCCAAACGATCTGGTGCTGGCCAGGAAGCGGCTCGGTGGTATTAATATTAAAAATGATAAAGGCTGCCATAAATATATAAATTAGTATTTTAATTAAAGCCATGTTGATAGATAAAATCACTAGACCACGCGCTTGTAAGCATTCAAAAGTGCCGCCTCCATTTTGTTTCCTGTTTCCTGGAAGCGCCTACTTGCAAAGAGGCCACTTCCTCCTAACCCAGGAGATTTAAAGCCTTCCCAAGCCCCAAAACCGGAACCGGAAACCCGTCGGACCACGGGAAATGTAGTTTGATACATTTCCCAAATTTCACTTTTACAGTGGACAGAGAGCCGGATCTAGAGAGGGGACGTTCTGGATGCTAATCGGGCTTTGGACACTTCCCAGCTGTGGGAGCCCGAGCTAGTCGCACTTTTCTGCCTTGGAACTGATCCGCAGTCTTGACTCTTCAGATGGAAAGGCAAATGGTGGCTCTGGGGGACGATCCACAACAGTAATCGGGGACAACTAGAAAGCCGTGGTCACGACTGAGACGCGAAAGGGGAGCGTGGAAAAACGTGCCTAGCGCGTCTCCGGAGAAGGGAAGGCTTTGTAACCACAGAGGGGATGTGAAGGATCATGGGAGGCAAAATGGATTCTTTTGATTATGCAAATGCAGCCAAAATGAGGAGGAAGAGGGGAAACCCAGACTTTACCAGCAGCTCTCTCCGCTCCGTAGGGCAGCAGAGCCAAATTGACGAGGATATGAGCCACTTGCGGGAGATAGCTATCGGCGATACGGAAATGGGTCTTTCTTGATGGATGACACGTGGTACAGCCCGTGAAATGCGCGTCGGCTATGGGGGGGGGGGGTGGAGGGGAGCGTAAGGACACGAATCGTGGAACCACGGAAAACGCTTCTAAAAAACAAGAGATGGAAAAAAAAAAGATCAACGGTCAAAGGATGGGAACGGGCAGTTTTCAGAAGAAACCAAAGCCATCCACAGCCGTGGGAAAGAATGCCCAGCGAGCCGCAATCAGAGCAACCCCGAGGTACCTCCTCTCGCCTGCCGGGTTGGCCGCGAGGCCAGAAAAGGCAAGCGACACGTGGGGGGGGGGGGCGGCAAAATGGGGCCGTTGTGGGCCGAACACGCGTCGAGCCGTGCATGCAGACATCCGGGGCCTTTGGGTCAGCATCCCAGAGAGAAGGGACCTGTCTGTGCCCAGATGCTCCCAGCAGCCCTCCTGGTGGTGGCAGAGAACAGAGATCGAGGGGCTCCGAAAAGCCCGGGCAGGCCTGCGGCGGGACGATGAAGGCCATCGAAGCTCCCTCCGTCAAGTTGGGGGGGTTCCGACTCCAGCTGTGAAGAGACAAACGTTAGATTGTTTTCCCGCGGAACGGGGAAACCCTGAACTGGCAACCTGGCACGAGAGGCCGGGCCCTCGGCCGGCTCTTCTGGGGCCCTTCGGCCCGGCTCCCGCTCCCTGCAAAACCCTGTCCTTTCCCTGGTCCGGGGGCTGCTCTGCCCAGGGATGCCTTTTCCGTGCAGGCTCGTAAGCAGGAAGGGGAAGCGAGGGAAAGGTGGCACTGGGGCCCCAGCGTGTTGGACTGAGAGTTGCAGCGTCTCTTCCCCCCAGGCCCTAGGCTTGATCACTGGCACGGTGATCCTGGGCAAGTCCCCGGACCGCTGATGACGGCGTGCCACAAAGCAGAGGGAAGGGGGAATCGTTTCGCCTCGGGGCGGGGAGATATTGTCCAGTTCCTTCAAATACCATAGGGGGAAACTGAGGAAAAAACAGAGGGGGGAAAAAAACCCCTTCCTTCCCAAGCCACCTTGCAGAAGCAGCCTAAGGCAACAAGGCCTAGTTTCTCGTTTTCTACCGGTAAGGGCCTTGAGCCTCGGAGGAACGAGGCTCACGTTCTAGATTTAGAGATGGAAGAGAGGCACCTGATCCGAGCCCCGGATTTTAAGATGAGGACAGTGAGACCAGGAGAGAGCAAGCAAATGCCAAACCGCCCACCGGTAGGCAGCATTGACGCTCAGAATTTGAACCCAGGTCCCTTGCTTCAAAAGTCAGTGAGGACCCTGCCCCCTACGCCACATGGCATCGCATCCTTTCGTGCAGGAAGGGAAATGGAGGCCCAGAGATGGAAAGAGGGAGCTCCCGAAATCCATTAGGGGAGCCTCTAATTTGGGGGTCAATTTTCTCCGGGTCTGGCTCACTATCCACGGAGCCACCCGGCTGCCCCCCAAGTCTCCACTTTATAAAGGCCCTCCCTGCAGTTGTGAGGCAAGTGACTGGTGCACTCCTCCTCCAGGAGCACCTGGGCCCCATCTATGCCCTTCCCACTTTTCCCAGCCCTCCCTCCTAAGAGCTCCAAGGAAGATCCACCCACTGGGCACCCCCGGACCGAACCCTCCCAAGACAGGGTGGCGGTGGCAGCGGTGGCTGGTGACGGGTTCCACCCCCCCCCCCACTTCTGCCCTTGGCATTAGCACAGGGCTCCCCCCGGCAAGCCTGGAGCAGGCCGGCCCTCGCCCCGCCTGGCCTCGGTGGCCTCGCCCACAGCTTCCGCAGCGTCTGACAGGGGAGGGCCCACACGCGCGCGCGGTTTGGGTTCAGACCACTGGAGGGTTAGGTTTTCTCCCAAAGGGGAAGAAAAGGGAGACGCTGCCGCCAGGGAACAGCGGGGACCCTAGGCACAGGCCGGGCAGCTCGGGTGCTGGGCCTGGGGCTGGCCGGCTCCCCCACTCCCTTTGGCCCGGGAGGGCGTGCTAACCGGGAGCGCTACAAGGAGTCACCAGACTTTGGAACTGCCCCAAATCCCTAGACGTCGAGGCCCCTGCAGGGGGGCTCCGGAGAGAGGCTGGAGGGTGGGGGGAGCTGGATCCCTGGGAGCCCCCGAGATCCCCGGTGCGGCAAAGTTCCCCCGGTTCAGGCCCAGGCCTGCTGGTCTCCCCATGCCCAGCAGTGGCTCTTCTCTCTCCTCCAAGCTCCCCCGGGCCTAGCACGTGGCCCGTCTTGGCAAAGGGCAGAAGGCCTGGGCCTCTTCGGCCTCAGAATCCCGCCTTGCTTCTCGGAGAGTGCAGGCCCCAGACGCCGAGGAGAAGCAGGCCTGGACACCTCCAAAGGAGGCGGCTTGAGGAGGAGAGAGGCGCCGGGGGGGCCTCAGGGCTGGGCCAAGGCCACTGCAGCACTCTTCTGTTGGCCGCCTCAGCAACCCAGCGAGCGCCCAGCTGCTGCTTCGTCGAGAGGAAGCGCAGCAGCAGCGCCCTTTCTAGGCCCTGAGGACTTGTCCTTAAGTGCCACCAAACTCTCCGAGCGAGCTGAGGGCTGCCCCCTGCCAGTTGGAGCCTCTGAGAGTGAGGAAGGAGCTGGGGCCCTCTTCCGGGGATGCCCAGAGTGGAACTCCAAGCCCAAGGCCTGCTCTCTCCTCCTCCTGCAGCCCGAGTCCTCGAAAGGGCAGCTTGGCCTTGGGCCTCCTCTTGCTTCCTTCCTGGGAACGCTTGCTCGTGGCTCCTCCCACGGCCCACGGGTTCCGTGGTTGGTGGCTGACTACAGCGGGTCTGAGTACCTGCTGCAGAGCTCAGGGCAGCCTTCTCAGACCCCTGCCTGGAAAAGGAAGCGCCGACCAGGGCCTGACGTGGGACGGGCCACAGAGCTGGCCCAGAGGCTCCGGGGCCCCTAAGATGCCCCTAATCCGGCTGGGCCTGGCACAGACCCACGGCCGGGGCGCATCTCTCTCCCCACTCCCCGCATCTAGAAAAGGGTGCCCGGGCCTCAGGCAGCCTCGGGCTGGTGGGCTCTGGCTCCCAACGAGCCGGGACTGACAGCGGCCCACACATGCCACATTTCACCCACCCCAGGCTCCCAAGGGCCTTTCAGAGCTTTGGATCGCCCACCGATGCTGCAAGGCTGGCCATCTGGGGGCCCTGCCCTCTGACCTTAAGCCAGCCGGTCCATCCGTGCCTCAGTCTCCCCCTCAGTCCTATCTAGGACCCGGCCCTACCTCTCCACCCAGCTCTTTGCCCACCCTCCCCAGGGACAGAGTGGGGCAGGGTGGTACAGCCTCCCCTTCCAGTCTGCCCTCAGGGATTGCTGAACCATCCCAGACAGGGTTGGATCTGGGCCCTACTGGGCTGGCTGGTGGGGAAAAGCAGGAACCTGCTCCCTCAGAGGCCTGGTGGCACCTTCTCCAGCCCCACCCCCAGACAGCTGCTGACTAATCAATAGCTTCTCCTCCTCCATACCTCCCCCCCACCCCCATAGCAGGGCCCTCCGGACCTCAGGGAGCCAGAATGAAGACTCTCGGAGGCGGTTCCCAGGCTCACCCACCAAGCAGACAGACAGACAGACAAGCAAGGCTGAGAGATTTTATTGACTTCAGGATCTTGATTTACAAAAAACAGGCAGGAGCATCTAGGCCCTATGAGAGGGAGGCAGCCTGCCGTGTGGGCCCACCTGCCCTTGGGCCTTGGGTCCCTCCCGGACTGGGAGGTGAGGGTTCCCGAGGGGCCTCCTCCCATGGGAGCCCAGCCTGACTCCCTCAGGAAGCCGCCTCTGCCAGCCCTGGCCCAAGGCTTCTTTAAAGTGGCCCGGGATGGGGCCAAGCCTGGCCTGGCCTGGGCCCAAAGCCGAAGAAGGCTCCCTTATTTGGCCTTCCTCTGGGCCCTGCCTGCCTTCCTGCTCCCCATTTCCCTCTACTTCCTGTACCTGCTCATGCCCTCAAAGCACCGGCATGATGAGCAGAACTGGGGGGAGTGGTTGGCCAACCAACCGGGCAGGCGGGCGGGCGAAGGCTCAGGAGCAAGCAGCTCTCTGTGAGGCCTGGCCTAGGGAGGTCCCGACCCAGCTCAGCTGGTAGACGGGACCGGGCAGGGCAGATATAGGGCACACGCACCAAATGCATTCCCCAGCTCCGAGGGGGAGATGAAGGGGCACATCCCCTCTGTAGGACTCAGGGACACCTCTGAGCCCAGCTTGCCTGGGTTTCTCACCCAGGGCTGCTCTCCGGGCCTCTTGGGCATCCCTCCTCTGGCCCGGGCCCTAAAGGGCTTCCCAGGGGCCACAGGGTCAAACGATGACCCTGATTTAGTCTTGGCATTAAAGTCCCTCCCCCCTAATTCCTCCCTGGGGCCCTCTCTGGGCCCTCCAACATACCCCCAGCTCTAGAGGCCTTCTTAGACTCCTGTCCCAAGAATACCTCCTCCAGGAAAGCTTCGCTAGACCTAGCTAGCTCGCCTCTCTGCTGAGTCAGCCCTCCAAGGCTCTGGCTGCCTCGGAGCCCACCCCTTACTCTACACCTGCCTTCGGGCGGTGGTTCCTCGAGGGCCAGCTGAGGTGAAGACCAGACAGTCTGGAGTCAACTCTCTGATGCAGGGGGAACCGGTCCCTGACCACTGACCCCAACGCAAGCCTTTGGTGGCTTCCAGAGGTTGGGGGGGAGAGGGGGACAGAGAGACAGACGGCGGTGGGGGGACACAGACGGAGAGACAGAGACAGAGAGCGAGAGAGGGAGAGAGGAGGCCCACCGTGGGGCACCTCCAGAGAGGTATGTTCTTAGGGAAGGAAGGAGGGTCCCTGAGACACACTGAGCCAGGTCAGTGAAGTAGGAGACTTGGGATTAAGAAAGAGGGAGGCCAAGAAGAATGGAAGGAGGGAGGCCCCAAGAAGGAGAGGAAACGGTGGAGTAGCCGCTCCCAGAGGCTCTGGGACTACTGACACCCATGTAACTCCCCAGCTCTGATTACCTTGGAAGGTCTCTTGGGGTAAGAAAAGACGGGGCAGGGCAGGGCAGCTTCCAAAAACGAAGGCTGAGAATGAAAAGCAGACCTCAGCGGGGAAGGGGTGGGGTCTAAGGACCATTGGGACTCCCGAAAATACCCTGGAGAACCAGGGAGGTAAGACTCCTTCCATGACAGGAGGAGAAAATGGCCTAGCCTGTCCCCAAGGAGGCATTCTTGGGGGGCTGGCAGCGGGGGGATGCTGGTCCTGGGCCACCCTTGTGCCCCAACAGGGGGGCAAATTGGAATTCCCAGTGGGAACAGAATGTGGGAAGAGGTGTGATGGAGCCTAAAAGCCATCCTTTGTGGCAGCCCCGAGAGGTTCTCCTCTCCACCCCCTGCCTCCTGGGCCCCGGTCTGTGGCCTGAGGCTGGGGGTTGGGGTGGGGGCGCTGGATGGGGCTCTGGCATTGGAGGGTGCACGTCACCCTCCCTTTGCCCACTTGGGGGGGGGCATTCACTGCTAAGTTTTAGTCGTTACTGGGTTTGGGGCAGAGGGACTACGTGGTACCTAACAGTTTCCCTCTGGAGACGGTGAAGCCTAGAGAGATGAATGAAAGGAAAGGAAAACCCAGCACATTGGCACGGAAAGACACAAGAGCCAGGTGGGCCCGCCTTCCTGTTTTCTTTTGTTGCAGGTTGTTCTTGGTTTCTTTTTTGGTTTTGGTTTTTGTTTTTGTTTTTGTTTTTGTTTTTGTTTTTTTCTTTTTTTTTTTTGTTTTTTTTGGTTTTTGTTTTTCTTTTAAAAAAGGAAAAACCAGTCTGGGGTGCGTGTGGAGGTCCCTAGAACCAGCAGCGCCTTCTCCCTACTCCCCTAGGAGCTGCTGGGGACAGACACAGGCCAGAGGGGCCCAGGAGCGGAGGAGCGCCCCCGGCTAGAGCCCAGGGAATCAGGTAAGTTTAGGGAGCCACTCCTGGATTCCCGGCCTCCGCACTCCCAATCATCGTTGGCACTCACTCCTCCTCACCCCTTTGCCTCCTTCTTCCCTCTCCCTCTTCCTCCCGCCCCTTCTCCCTGCTTTCACATGACGCAGTAAGGCTCCTGAGGGGCTGGGGGGCCGGAGGCCCCCCAGCAAGGGGCGTGAGTCCTCAGGCACTTCTTGAGGTCCTTGTTGAGGAGGAAGCAGACGATGGGGTTGACCCCGGCCTGCGTAAAGCTCATCCAGACAGCAGTGGCTAAGTAGCGGTGAGGCACGGCGCAAGCCTTCACAAAGACCCGCCAGTAGCAGGCCACGATGTAGGGAGACCAGAGCAGCAGGAACAGCAGGGTGATGGCATAGAACATGCGGCCCAGCTCCTTCTCCCCACGGAACTCCTCCATGCCTAGGAGGCGCCGGCTGGCCACATGGCCACCCCCTCCTCCGGTGGCCTGCCGGATGCCCAGCAGGGTGGGAGGCAGGGGGCCTCGACCAAAGCCAGCTATCCAGTTGGCCGCGGCCTGGCCGGTGGCACCAGGCCCGTGAAACGTCCAGTTCTGACTCACGGCGGGGACGGTCTGGACGGGGCGCATCTTGCGGTGGCGGTACTCGAAGAGGAGCAGCTTCCCGTACACGGCGTGGGTGGCGGCCATGAGCGCGGCCAGCATGAGCATGAAGCCCAGGGTGTCGTTGGCCTTGAAGTAGCGGTGCTCGAAGATGCACTGGTCCTCCTCCCGGATGAACTTGTAGGTGCCCACGTCAAAGACCGGCGGGAAGGCCATGGCCACGGACAGGGTCCACGCCATGCAGATGACCGCTGCGCTGGTCCACAGGGTCATGCGTTTGGCATAGAAGCGGTGGTGGGCCACGGCCATGTAGCGGGTGACGCTGATGCAGAAGAGCATGAAGGCCGCGTGGAAGCAGAAGAGGACCGCCATGAAGGCCACCACCTTGCAGCTGAGCGCGCTGTAGGTCCAGGCCGAGCCGTGGCGGATGGAGGCCAGCACGAAGGGGAAGCACACGGCCGCCCGCACCCCGTCGGCCAGGCAGAGGTCTAGCAGGAAGTAGTAGGGAGCCTTGTGCAAGGCCCGCTCCCGGAGGACCAGCAGGGAGAGGAGCGCGTTGCCCACCAGGCTGATGCAGATGATGGCCCCCAAGAGAACCAACTTGATGGAGGTGGAGGCAGTTGCGGGAGGCAGGGCGGCCGCGCTGCCGCTCAGATCCTCGGGCCCAGTGGCGTTGGCCATCGTGCCGCTAGAAGGGCTGGCCCAGGGGAGCCGGGGCTGGGGATCAGAAGCTCCCGGGGGCCATCACGGCTTTTCCTGCAGGGAGGGGGAGAAGGAGGGGCACCGTGAGATGGAGGCTGGCAGGATGGGCGGAGGGAGGGGCACGGGGAGGAAGGTGGCGATGGGGGGACTCCCGGGCAGACTGAGACCCCCAAGGGACAGCAGAGATTCCCCAGAGGAAGAGAGGCGGGAGGGTTCGCCCATCCTTCGGCCGCCCCACAATTCCTGGCTGCTGCCTCTGCCCAGACCACCTCAGCCCCACCCAAACTCCTCCTCCTCCATCTTAAGAGTGAGCTAGCCAGCTAGGGTGTGCGTGTACGTGTGTGTGAGCGCGCGCACGCGCGTCTGGATCTTTCGAGACAGTGTGTGCCGGCTGGCCGAGCGCTGGTGGGTCTGTGGCTTTT
>NW_025346715.1:0-2187 GCF_016433145.1 Gracilinanus agilis | reverse complement strand
ATTAGCTCTGGGATCAAATCTAAACCACTGTGCCTCTGACTACCCTTTAGAAACACCTACAACTGACCCATCTACAGTTATCATATGGCATTTCACATTGTGTATTCTAAGACCCGGGCATACTTCCTTCCTCATAGTCTTCATACACAACAAATCCTTTCTACTCCATTCACTTCTTCATGGTGCCTGCAATTCCATCGATTCTCACTTCTGCCCCTTCCAATTCTTACTTTCCTTTGAAACTCAACATGACACCTTGTCCTACTTAAAGATTTTCCTCAGCTCTCTGGATCCAAATATTTAGGGCTTCCTCCTTCACATACACACAAGTTTTCTCCACCAAAAGTATTTAAACTCCCGGAATCCAGAGTGTATTTAATTATTGCCTCCATGTCCCCAGGACCTAGCCTCTGGACTCACACATAGTGGGTGCTTCGTAAACATTTCTCGACCACTTCATTGCCATTGAGGACATCAGCACATTCATTCACTGTCATCTTCTGGGCAGAAAGTATACTGCGGCATCTGAAAAAAAGTAGGACAGAAACCTGTTCATGGAAAGACTAGTCTTGTGTTCATCCAAATCCTAGTATTATATCCTGATCTATTCCAAAGCAGATTTTTATTCATTTCTATTATGTGACCCCGAATTTGCTCTTAGGAGGAGTAGAAGAGAACAAATATAATCCTTTAGTGGAAACAGGTGTCAATCTGAAAAAATAGTTAAAAGTAGATGTGGGGGAACGACTTTTTAATATTTTTACCACATCCTCATTTTCTTGCTACATAGCACAATGTCTAGGCCTGGAGTCAAGAAGACTCTAAAGAGAGAGACAGGGACAGTCAGAGACAGAGATAAACAGAGACAGAGAGGGGAGAGTGAGGGAGAGTGGGAGAGAGAAAGAGAGAGAGAAAGAGAGAAGAAGAGAGAGGCAGAGAGAGACAGAGAGAGTGAGAGAGACAGAGACAGAGAGATAGAGAGAAACAGAGACAGAGAGAGACAGAGAGGGGGAGACAGTGAGAGAGAGAGGACAGAGACAGTGAAACAGAGAGACAGATGTGTGTATACATATATATATATATATATTTTCTTTTTTCAAGTATTTTCTAAGTATTAACATGTTTGTAAACTTTATTTAGATTTTCTTCAGCACTATTCACAAGTGTAAACTCATTTAAGATACTCCCAGTCTTTTTGATTCGATTCCACTTCTCCTTGCAATGCCCTCTGCACAAATACACTGAGAACCCAGGCACTCAGGACTCCCTGAGGAATATTTACTATGTTGTTTTGACCCTAACCTTATACTGGTGGAATACTTCTCACGAACCTCCAGATGGACTTCATCCTTTCCCTTAGAAACACCTTAGGATTAACAAGGACTGAGTCTGTGTTCTCCTGCAAGACAGAGCACCACCCCAGGGATAGAGCACCTTCTGAGCCTGCACCACCAGATCCTTCACCTACTGGCTCTACTCCCTCTTCAACATCAAACGTGATTCTGGCTCCTCATGAAATATTTCAACATCAGCTGCCAGACTTTTTGTCCTCACTAGAGCTGCACCAATGTGAAGGTGTAGTATGTGTAATAGGCCTAGAAGTAGGGCTGGTGTACATGGTGTGATTCTTGTTACATTTTCTGGAGGAGGTCCACATTGGCTGTCAGGTCCTGATGAGCTCTTACTAAAACCTGTGCAGACACACGGGAACATACTGCCATTCAGAGAAAGAGAGGGAGAGAGATGGGGTAGGGAGAGAGAAACAGGGAGGCTGAGACAGAGATGGAGAGACAAACTGAGAGAGAGGTAAGAGGGCAAGAGAGGGAGGGATAGAGAAAGGGGAAAACAGACTTGGAGAGATATAGAGAATGAGGCAAAGACAGAGAAAGAAAGTCAGAGGATGGATGAGTCAGAAAGGTAGAGTGAGAAGGGAGAAAAATGGAAGGAGGGAGAAAAAGAAAGGGGGTGGGGAGAGAAAAAGGGAAAAGGGAGGAAAGTGAGAGGGAGAAAAATGGGAGGGTGAGTCAGAAGGGGATGGAGATGCAAGTGAGGGGAGAGAAATGTGAGAGGAAAGGGGACAGTCAGAAATAGAGCAAAGATGGAAGGGTAAAGGAAGAGAAAGAAAAGGAAAGAGAAACATAGAGAGACAGACAGACAGTGGTAGAGACAGCAAGAGGGAGATAGAAA
>NW_025346714.1:0-6644 GCF_016433145.1 Gracilinanus agilis | reverse complement strand
AATTTGCTCATCAGTTCATTTGGTTTCTGAGCCTCACTTTCCATTTGCAAGATTCTACCTTTAAAACAATTATTTTCTTACCATATCTCTTCCATTTTCCTCAAAATCTCAGTTTTGAACTCTTCCATAGATTGTGAGGAGTTTTCCTTATTTGAGGAGGGTCCAGATGCTTGTTTGTTCTCTTCCTCTGTTTGCTCGGTTGCCTGGATTTTCTGTGTGTAAAAGTTGTCGAGTGTTAAAGACTTCTTTTTCTTGTTGTTAATCTTTCTCTTCTGAACTTCCCGAGACTGGGTAGCCATCGTTAGCCCAGCAGCTTCTCAAGTTTATCCTCGAGCTCAGGGTCTGTCTGCAGTCTTTTGGCTCCTGAGGTCTGAGTTCTGGTTTTTTCCAAGGTCAAGCCCCCTGTTGGACCCCCTTGCTTGGTCCTCTGCTGGAGGTTTCTTTACAAGTCTCAGGGCGCTGCTTCCACAGTCGTATACCCGTCTGCACTGGTTCCCCACACAGGGTTTCAGAGCTTAAGCTCCTGGCTGTGTCTGCCTCCAACACCCACGCCTCTGCCCATGCCTGCTCTCTGAGCCCACGCTCTGCACTGTGTCTCCGCTCTCGGCACCCTGCTCCCGCACTCAAATTTTGTGTGCGTTTGTTGGCTTTTTGGGGTCCTAAATCTTGCTGCTCTCAGGAACAGGCCCTGGAGCTGCCAATGACTTGATGGGTGCCCCAAACTTGCTCTATTTCTTTTTAGCTGGCTTCGGCGCTATAGGTGTTGTGTGTGGAGGGGGTGGGGGTGGGGTGGTTGCTCAGCCCGCGATTTAGTGAGAGCTGTTTCACCCCTTTATAGCATGGAAATACCTCGATTCCACGTACCTTCCACGCTGTGCCCTGTTGTGGGGTTCCTCCTTTCATCTGGACTTGTTTTTATGTCCCCTTGAGGAGTTTTGTGTGTTTCTGTCAGGAGAGTTTAAGAGTTGCTTCTTACTCTGCCACCATCTTAACCCGGAACCTCCACTAGCTTTTTAATTGGTTCTCTAGGATTGTTTTTTCTACTGCCATGTAGACCTCTTTATTTTTTTTAATGCTGTTCATAGGAAAGATAGTTGTTCTAATATTTCTTTTTTTATTTTTATTTTGAATATTTTCCCCTAGTTACATATTTCATGTTCTTTCCCTCTCCCTTAAGCCCCCCTAATCCCCCCCTCAGCCAACGCACAATTCCACTGCATTTTACATGTATTGTTAATCAAGGCCTAATTCCATATTATTGATAGTTGGACTAGAGTTATCATTTACTGTCTACATGCCCAATAATATCCCCATCAGCCCATGTGTTCAAGCAGTTGTTTTTCTTCTGTTTTTCTTTTCCCAGAGTTCTTCCTCTGATTGTGGCTAGTTTTCTTTCTCATAAGTCCCTCAGCCTTGCTCTGGATCCTTGCATTGCTGCTAGTAGAGAAGTCTGTTATGTTCAATTGTACCACAATGTATCAGTCTTTGTGTACAATGTTCTCCTGGATCTGCTCCTTTCACTCTGCATCAATTCCTGGAGGTCATTCCGGTTCACATGGAATTCCTCCAGTTCATTATTCCTTTGAGCACAATAGTATTCCATCACCAACAGATACCACATTTTATTCATCCATTCTTCAATCAAAGGACATTCTCTCATTTTCCAATTTTTTATCACCACAAGGAGCACAGTTATAAATATTTTTGTACAAGTCTTTCCTTATTATCTCTTTGGCAGTATAAACCAAGCAGTGCTATGACTGGATCAAAAGGCACATAGTCTTTTAAAGCCCTTTGAGCATAGTTCCAAATTGCCATACAGAATGGTTGGATCAGTTCACAACTCCACCACCAATGCATTAATGGCCCAATTTTGCCACATCCCCTCCAACATTCATTACTCTTCCCTTGCTGTTGAAGCCAATCTGCTAGGTGTGAGGTGATACCTCAGAGTTGTTTTGATTTGCATTTCTCTAATTATTAGAAATTTAGAACACTTTCTCATGTGCTTATTGATAGTTTTGATTTCTTTATCTGAAAATTGACTATTCATGTTCCTTACCCATTTATTGATTGGGAGATGACTTGATTTTTTGTCCAATTGATTTAGCTTCTTCTATATTTGAGTAATTAGACCTTTGTCTGAGTTTTTGTTATAAATATTTTTTCCCAATTTGTTCTTTCCCTTCTAATTTTGGTAGCATTGGTTTTGTCTGTACAAAAACTTTTTAGTTTAATGTAGCCAAAATTATTTATTTTACATTTTGTAATTTTTTCTAACTCTTTTTGGTCTTAAAATCTTTCCCTTCCCATAGATCTGACAAGTATACTATTAAGTGCTCCCCCAATTTGTCTATAGTTTCCTTCTTTATATTCAAGTCATTCACCCATTATTAGTTTATCTTGGTGTGAGATGTTGATCTAGGCCCAACCTCTCCCATATTATTTTCCAATTTTTCCAGCAGTTTTTGTCAAAAGTGGGTTTTTCTCCCCAAAGCTGGCTTCCTTGGGTTTATCGTAGACTGTCTTGCTGAGGTCTCTTACTCCTAGTCTATTCCACTTATCCTCCCTTCTGTCTCTTCACAGTACAATACTGTTTTGATGACTACTGCTTTATAGTACAGTTTAAGATCTTGTACTGCTAGGCCACCTTCATATTTTTTTCATTATTTCCCTTGATATTCTTGGTCTTTTTTTCTTCCAAATGAACTTTGTCATAGTTTTTTTCTAATTAAGTAAAAAAGTTTTTTGGTAGTTTGATAGGTATAGCACTAAATAGGTAAATTAATTTGGGTAGGATGGTCATTTTTATTACGTTAGCTCTTCCTACCCATGAGTACTCAATGTTTTTCCAATTGTTTAGATTTAGTTTTAATTGTGTGGAAAGGGTTGCGTAGATGTGTTCCTATTATTCCTGTTTGTCTTGGCAGATAGACTCCTAAGTATTTTATATTGTCTAGGGTGATTTAAATGGTGTTTCTCTTTCTACTTCTTGCTGCTGTGATGTGTTCGAGATATATACAAATTCTGATGATTTATGTGCTTTTATTTTGTATCCTGCAACTTTGCTAAAGTTGTTGATTATTTCTACAAGCTTCTTAGTTGATTCTCTAGGATTTTTTAAGTAGACCATCATATCATTTGCAAAGAGTGATAGCTTAGTCTCCTCATTGCCTAGTTTGATACCTTCAATTTCTTTTTCTTCTCTAATTGCTACTGCTAGTGTTTCTAGTACAATGTTAAATAATATAGGTGATAATGGGCATCCTTGTTTCACTCCTTATCTTATTGGAAAGGCTTCTAATTTATCCCCATTTCATATTATGCTTGTTGATGGTTTTAGGTATTTACTGTTTATTATTTTTAGGAAAGGTCCTTCTATTCCTATACTTTCCAGGGTTTTCAATAGGAATGGGTGCTGTATTTTGTCAAAGGCTTTTTCAGAACCTATTGAGAAAATCATGTGATTTTTGTTTGTTAGATTGTTGATATGATCAATTATGTGGATGGTTTTCCTAATGTTGAACCATCCTTGCATTCCTGGTATAAATCCCACCTGATCATGGTGGATGATCCTCTTGATCACTTGCTGGAGTCTCTTTGCTAGTATTCTGTTTAAGATTTTTGCATCTATGTTCATTAGGGAGATTGGTCTGTGGTTTTCTTTCTCTGTTTTTGATCTACCTGGCTTTGGAATCAGTACCATATTTGTGTCATAAAAGGAATTTGGTAGGACTCCTTCTTTGCTTATCATATCAAATCATTTGTATAGTATTGGGATTAGTTGCTCTTCAAATGTTTGATAGAATTCACTTGTGAATCCATCAGGCCCTTGCGATTTTTTCTTAGGGAGTTCTTTGATGGCTTGTTCAATTTCTTTTTCTGATCTGGGATTATTTTGGTATTCTATTTCTTCTGCTGTTAATCTAGGCAATTTGTATTTTTGTAAATATTCCTCCATATCTCCTAAATTGTTATATTTATTGCCATGTAATTTGGTGAAATAGTTTTTAATGATTGCCTTAATTTCCCCTTCATTAGAGGTGAGGTCTCCCTTTTCATCTTTGATACTGTCAATTTGGTTTTCTTCTTTCCTTTTTTTTATTACATTGACCAGTACTTTGTCTATTTTATCTGTTTTTTCAAAGTACCAGCTTTTAGTCTTATTTATTAATTCAATAGTTCTTTTACTTTCGATTTTATTAATTTCTCCCTTGGTTTTTAGTATTTCTAGTTTAATTTTCATCTGGGGATTTTTAATTTGCTAGCTTTCTAATTTTTTAACTTGCATGCCCAATTCATGAATCTCTGCCCTCCCTAATTTGTTAATATATGCACTCAAGGATATAAATTTCCCCCTGAGTACTGCCTTAGCTGCATCCCACAGAGTTTGGTAGGATGTCTCATTATTGTCATTCTCTTCAATGAAACTGTTGATTGTTTCTATGATTTCTTCTTTGACTAGCTGATTTTGGAGAATCATATTATTTAATTTCGAATTGGTTTTTGATTTGCCTGTCCAAGTGCCCTTACTAATTATTATTTTTATTGCATTATGATCTGATAATGTTACATTTATTATTTCTTCTCTTTTGCATTTGTTTGCGATTTTTCTATGCCCTATTTCATGGTCAATCTTTGTGAATGTACCATGTGCAGCTGAAAAGAAGGTGTATTCTGTTTTGTCCCTATTTATTTTTCTCCACATATCTATTACCTCTAATTTTTCTAGGACTTCATTCACCTCTCTTATCTTTCTTATTTATTTTTTGGTTTGATTTATCTAGATCTCTACAAAACACTTTCAAGACAACTAAAACTAGATCTAAACCACTGGAAAAACACTGAGTGCTCATGAGTAGGATGAGGTAACATAATAAAAATGACCATTCTACCCAAATTAATTAACTTATTTAGTGCCATACCTATCAAACTACCAAAAAGCTTTTTTACTGAATTAGAAAAAACTATAACAAAGTTCATTTGGAAGAACAAAAGATCAAGAATATCAAGGGAAATAATGAAAAAAAACGTGAAGGAAGGTAGCTTAGCAGTACCAGATATTAAGCTATACTATAAAGCAGCAGTCATCAATAACAATATGGTACTGGCTAAGAGATAGAAGGGAGGATCAGTGAAATTGACTTGGGGTAAATGACGTCAGCAAAACAGTGTATGATAAACCCCAAGAGCCCATCTTTTGGGACAAAAATCCAGTATTTGACAAAAACTGCTGGGAAAATTGGAAAACAATATGGGAGAGATTAGGTTTAAATCAACATCTCACACCCTACACCAAGATAAATTCAGAATGGGTGAAAGACTTGAATATAAATAGGGAAACTCTAAATAAGTTGAGTGAACACAGAATAGTATACTTGTCAGATCTCTGGGAAAGGAAAGATTTTAAAACCAAGCAAGAGTTAGAAAAAATTACAAAATGTAAAATAACTGATTTTGATTATATCAAACTAAAAAGTTTTTGTGTAAACAAAACAATGCAATCAAATTCAGAAGGGAAACAACAAATTGGGAAAAATCTTTATAACAAAAAATGTCGACGGGGTCTAATTACTCAAATATACAAGGAGCTAAATCAATTGTATGAAATATCAAGCCATTCCCCAATTGATAAATGGGCAAGGGACATGAATAGGCAATTTTCAGATAAAGTAATCAAAAGTATCAATAAGCACATGAGAAAGAGTTCTAAATCTCTAATAATTAGAGAAATGCAAATCAAAACAACTCTGAGGTATCACCTGACACCTAGCAGATTGGCTAAAATGAAAGAAGGGGAGAGTAATGAATGTTGGAGGGGATGTGGCAAAATTGGGATGTTAATGCATTGCTGGTGGAGTTGTGAACTGATCCAACCATTCTGGATGGCACTTTGGAACTATGCTCAAAGAGAGATAAAAGAATGCCTGCCCTTTGAACCAGTCATACCATTGTTGGGTTTGTACCCCAAAGAGATCATAGATAAACAGACTTATATGAAAATATTTATAGCTGTATTCTTTGTGGTGGCAAAAACTGGAAAACAAGGGTATGTCCTTCAGTTGGGGAATGGCTGAAGAAACTGTGGTATATGTTGGTGATGGAATACTATTGTGCTCAAAGGAATAATAAACTGGAGGAATTCCATGTGAAATGGAAAGACCTCCAGGAATTGATGCAGAGTGAAAGGAGCAGAGCCAGAAGAACATTGTACACAGAGACCAATACACTGTGGTAAAATAGAATGTAATGGACTTCTGTACTAGCAGCAATACAATGACCGAAGATAATTCTGAAGGATTTATGGAAAAGAATGCTACCCACATTCAGAGGAAGAACTACAGGAGTGGAAACACAGAAGAAAAGCAACTGCTTATACTTAGGTTAATGAGGACATGATTGGGGATGTGGACCTGAAAAGACCACACCAATGTAACTATCAATAATATGTAAATACGTCTTGACTGACAACACATGTTAAAACCAGTGGAAATGTGAGTTAGCTATGGGGAGGGGGGTTGAGGGGGTGAAGGGTAAAGTAAAAACAGGAATTATGAAACCATGGAAAATTTTTCAAAAAAAATTATATATATATATGTATGTATGTATATATATATGTATGCATGCATGTATGTATATATATG
>NW_025346713.1:0-1197 GCF_016433145.1 Gracilinanus agilis | reverse complement strand
TGCGGGGGGGGGGGTTGAAGGGGAAAGGTGGAGCATGAATCATGTAACCATGTTAAAAATGAATATTAATGAATGTTTAAAAAAAAAAAGAAAAAAAAGAGTGACTATATTCTTCCAGGGGAAAGTTTGAGCATTCAACAAGATAGAAAATTTCCAAGCATTTGCACAGAAAAGAGCAGGACTAAATGGAAAGTTTGATATCCAACCACAAAAATCAAGAGAAACATGAAAAGGTAAATAAGAAACAGAAGGGAAAATAAGAAAACTCATATTTTTTTAAATTTCCCTCTTTAAGGGCTTCAATAAGATCTAATTATTGGAACTCCTATGTGGAGAAATGTTATGTATAATTCTTTGTAGTGAACTCTGTTCACCATTATATCATTCACTATTAAAATAATTAGAAGAATTATTCATAGGGAGAGGTTGGAATACTAAATGGTCTAAGATGATATGGGCGGGAGGGAAAGAGGGGAGTGAATAGTGGAGGACAACAAAAGAATCTTGAAGGAATAAGAAAAATAGGATATTCTATTACACACAAAGAGGGCATGGGAAGGGGAAGGGATGAATACTATTATAAGAAGGAGAGGAAGAGAGCATTAAGAGGTAATATTTAAAATCTCAGTGTAATTAACCCTGAGAGGGAAGAGTAGATATATCCATTGGGATATAAAACTCTATCTAACCCTACTGAGAAAGTCAGAAGGGATAAACCAAGGGGAGCAGGGGAGTGGGGAGGTCAAAAAAAGGGAGGGGAGAAGAAGGGAGAGGGAATTCATCAGGCCTTAAAAATAAAAAAAGGGGAAAAATAAGGGAGGGGGTAAAAAGGGAAGTAAATCAAGGGAGGGGACAAGGATTACTGGCTTAAAGCAAACCACTGGTTTAAAAGGAAATAGTGTAAGAAGAAGAGATAGAATTAGGGGAGGACACCAAAATGTCGGCGAATACACAACTGATAATTATAACTCTGAATGTGAGTGGGATGAACTCACCCATTAAACAGAAGCAAATAGCAGAGTGGATTAGAAATCAAAATCCTACCATATGTTGTCTACAAGAAACATATATGAGGCGGGTAGACATATACAAGTTTAAAATAAAGGGCTTCAGCAAAATCTTTTGGGCTTCAAATGAGAAAAAAAAGGCAGGAGTGGCAATCATGATTTCTGACAAAGCCAAAGTAAAAATAGATAT
>NW_025346712.1:0-1313 GCF_016433145.1 Gracilinanus agilis | reverse complement strand
CCCAGATACCTGCCATAGACCACTTCTCCATTACCATCAAAAGGGGGGTTTGGTTTAATGCAGCCTTTGTTACAGTAGGACTAGGGATGTTTTAGGTCAGAGAGGCTAGGCTCAGTGTAGGAAATTACTTTGAAGACTTACCGCAAGGGAACAACTTTAGATCTGGGGGGAGGTTTAAGTAGTTGATATTAGTTTAGGGTTATCCAAATTCCTTTTCCAACTTTACTTATTGTAATAAATCCTACACGTATCCCTGTTATTGAGTGGTCTCTGTGTGTTACCTCAGCAAAGGCTCTGCCTGCCTGGGTCTTGTCAGTCTATCAATCCACAGTTACCCTATTAACACTGGTTCTGTAAGCCTTCCCAAACCTGTTAAATCTTCTGAACCTGGCCTTAACCATTCTTGTCTCATCCCCTAAAATCACCCTATTACAATCCTCACCAGTGTTTTGCCTTTTTTTTATCACATCCTCCCACTTCCCCTCCCTCCAATGACCTCCCCCTTCCCTTATCTTATTCTCCTTCTACTTCTCTGTAGGGTAAGATAGAATTCTATACCTCATTGAGTATACTTGTTTTTCCCTCTCTGAGCCATTTACGATGAGAGTAATATTAAGCACAGCCTGTCACCATCCTTATCCTTCCCTCTTCATAATGATTTTTCAAGCCTCTTTATCTTATGTAATTTACCCCATTCTATCTCTCCCTCCCCTTTCCGCTCAGGGCAATCCTCTTTTCACCCTGTAACATTTTTATATATCATATGGGCAGTTTTCTTTCTTTCTTTTTTTTTTTTTTGAGAGCTAACATTCATTTTTTTTATTAGACATTTATTAATATTCGTTTTTAATCTGTTTACATACTTTATGCCCCTACTTTTCCCTTCATCCCCCGACCTCCCCCCACCCATGGCCAACGCACTTTTCCACTGGTTGTAACATGTGTCCTTGTTCAGGGTCTATTTCCCATTCATGTCCGCCTCAGCCCATGCATTCAAGCAATTGTTTATCTTATATGTTTCCTCTCCTGCAGTCCTTCCTCTGAATGTGGGTAACATTCTTTACCATAAATCCCTCAGAATTGTCCTGGGTCATTGCATTGCTGCTGGTACAGAAGTCCATTACATTCAATTTTACCACAGTATGTCAGTCTCTGTGTACAATGTTCTTTTGGCTCTGCTTCTTTCGCTCTGCATCAGTTCCTGGAGGTCTCTCCAGTTCGCCTGGAACTCCTCCAGTTTATTATTCCTTTTAGCACAATAGTATGCCATCACCTGCATATACCACAATTTGTTCAGCCATTCCCCAATTGAA
>NW_025346711.1:0-1062 GCF_016433145.1 Gracilinanus agilis | reverse complement strand
TCATATTTTTTAAATTTGCCTCTTTAAGGGCTTCAATAAGATCTAATGATTGGTACTCCTGTGTGGAGAAAGGTTATGTATAATTCTCTGTAGTGAACTCTGTTCACCATTACAGCATTCACTATTATAATAATTAGAAGAATTATTCATAGGGAGAGGTTGCAATACTAAATGGTCTAAGATGATATGGGTGGGAGGGAAAGAGAGGGGTGAATAGTAAAGGACACCAAGAGAAACTTGAGTGAATAAGAAAAATAGGATATTATATTACACACAAAGAGGGCATGGGAAGGGGAAGGGATGAATACTATTATAAGAAGGAGAGGAAGAGAGCATTAAGAGGTAATATTTAAACCTTACTCTCAGTGTAATCAACCCTGAGAAGGAAGAATAGCTATATCCATTGGGATATAAAACTCTATCTAACCCTACTGGGAAAGTCAGAAGGGATAAACCAAGGGGAGCAGAGGAGTGGGGAGGTCAAAAAAGGGAGGGGAGAAGAAGGGGGAAGGAATTCATTAGGCCTTAAAGATAAAAAGAGGGGAATAATAAAGGATGGGGTAAAAACGGAAGTAAATAAAGGGAGGGGACAAGGGTTACCGCTTAAAGCAAACCACTGGTTTAAAAGGAAAGAGTGTAAGAAAAATGGATAGAATTAGGGGAGGACACCAAAATGTCAGCGAATACACAACTGATAATAACTCTGAATGTGAATGGGATGAACTCACCCATTAAACAGAAGCAAATAGCAGAGTGGATTAGAAACCAAAATCCTACCATACGTTGTCTACAAGAAACACATATGAGGCGGGTAGACATACAGAAGTTTGAAATAAAGGGCTTCAGCAAAATCTTTTGGGCTTTAAATGAGAAAAAAAGGCAGGAGTGGCAATAATGATTTCTGATAAAGCCAAAGTAAAAATAGATATGATTAAAAAAGACAGGGAAGGTCATTACATCCTGATAAAAGGCAGTATAGACAATGAGGAAATAATGTTGCTCAATATGTATGCATCAAATGGCATAGCATCCAAATTTGTAAAGGAGAAACTGATAGAGCTC
>NW_025346710.1:0-1063 GCF_016433145.1 Gracilinanus agilis | reverse complement strand
TGCCCACTTTCCGGACCCTTCTCTTGCTCGCTCCCCCTGCTCCTGTCTCTTCCCGGGCACTTTTACACGTTTTCTTTTCTCTCTCGGAGGTCACGGCTCCTCCCTCGCCCCGCGCTCCCCTTGGCTTGAATTCCCTCGTTTGAATTTCGGCGGCCCCGCCGGCACACGAATTTTCTCCTTCCGCCCACTGACTTCACTCGACGTCTCACGCCCCCTTTTCTCCCGATCTTTCTCCTGTCCAGTTCTGGTTTCCTTCTCTCCTTTTGCACACTCACTTTTCTGGCCCCGCTCTGAGACGTTTCCCCGCCCCCTCGCGCCCATCTCTTGCTCGGCTCTCTCGTCCCGGTTCTAGCACGCTCACTGGCGCCCCCTCCCCCTCGCCTCACACTTAGACTCTCTGGAGCCCCGCAGCCGGTGTCTCGGACACGCTCTCTAGCTTTCCTCCGCCCTTCCTCTAGACTTCCACGCTCCCCCTTGCACACTTACCTTCTCTCAAATATTTCCATCCCTGGTTCAGCCTCTCTCACCTCCCTGCATGATGGATTCTCGCCCCGCTCCCACCCCCCACCTCTCCTTTCGAGCATGGCTTCCCCTCTTTCTGCCCCTCCTCCCCCCCTGACCCCAACGCTTCCTTCCCCCTCCCCGCTCCCTCACAGACCCTGGGGGGTGGGAATTGGACCCCTTCCCCATAGCCCCTCTAAGCTTCCCCACACACACGTTCAGCTGCCAAAGAAGGGAGCTCCCTTTCTTCCCCCTCACTCCAAGCCCACCCTCCCTTCTGCTACCCCCCCATTCCCGGGGGGCTGCTCCGTCCATGGGTGGGGGGGGCTCCCAGCCCTCTTCCCCCTCACCACGTCAGGGATCTGCGGGTTATCTTGCGGGAGGGTTGGGGGGAGGGGGGAGAAGGGGGTGAGGGAATCCGTCCTCCCTCCCTCAGGTCCGTCGTCCGTTGTTCTCCCCTACCCCCGGGGACCCCGCGGTGCCCGTCTATCAAGGGCTTGTTCATTCCGGATGGGCACCGCGGAAGGGGGCGGGGTCAGGGAGGGGGAGGGAGGGGAGCGAG
>NW_025346709.1:0-3631 GCF_016433145.1 Gracilinanus agilis | reverse complement strand
AATCAGTGTATATACAATAGACTAATATTCTTTCAAATTCTGACATTTCATGTTCCATGTTTTTTTAACCCATCCAATAAAAATTATTATGTAAACAATATCCTAAAGTTCTTTCAAGCCCTAAAATTCTCTTTGTAATGTTGTCAGGATCCTAACATTACAAGGCATTCTATATTCAATACTTCAAAGTTCTTTCCTTCTTTGACATTCTATTTTCAGAATCCTTCCATTACTAAGCATTCTAAGAACAATATTCTTAAGATTTTTCTCATTCTGACATTCTATAGTCTCTGTTTTAAGGTTCCATATATTCCTAAGCATTCTACTGTCAATATTCTGAAGTTGTTTCAAATTCTGACACTTCTTATCCTTATTTGGAAGGCCCATTCCATGGTTAAATATTCTAAACTCAATATTTGAAAGTTCTTTCTTATTCCGACAGTATATATTCCATGTTTTAAGATTCCTTCCCAAACTAAGCAATCTAAAATTATTTGAATTTATTTCTAGTACTCAGATTCTTTGTGTTTTTCAGACCCTTCCATTGTCAGGCATTCTGTACTCAAAATTCTAAACTTTTTTCCAGCTCTGATATTCTATGTTCTATATTTCAAGTCTTTCTAGTGCTAAATATTCTGAAAACAATATTCTAAAGTTCTTTCTTGTTTTGATATTGTGAGACTTATGTTTTAAGGCTCCATCCATTCTTAAAAATTCCATTCTTAAAAACATTAGAAAATATTCTAATATTCATTTTATTTCTGATACTCAATATTCTCATTTCAAAAGTCCTTTCTATTGCCAAACACTATAAATTCAATATTACAAAGTCCATTCCTGTTCTCACATTCTATATTATATGTTTTAAGATAACTCATGAAACTAAGCATTCTATATTCTAGAGTTTTTTACAGTTCTGATATTCTATATTCTACATTGTTGGATTCCATTAAATACTAATCATTCTATAAAAATATTCCAAAGTCCTTTAAAAACCTAATATTTAATATTCTATTCTGTTAACATCTTCCATAGCTGAGAATTCTAAACTCAATTTTCTAAATTTATTTCTAGCACTGACAGTCTATATTCCATATTTTATAAATCTTTCCATTACGAAACATTATTTTATTTTAATTTTATTTATTTAATTAATTTGGAATATTTTTCCATGGTTACATGATTCATATTCTTTCCCTCCCCCTTCCCATAGTCTATGAGCAATTCAACTTATGTGTATAGATCAAGACCTATTTCTATATTAATATTTGCAATAGAGTGATCATTTACAGTCAACATCCCTAATTTATCCCCAGCAAACTATGTGATCAAGGAAATGTTTTGTTTTTTTTTCCTATGCTTCAACTCCCACAGTTCTTTCTCTGGATGTTGTTATAGGCAAATCATAGGGAAAGCAGGAAGTGCCAAAGCAGAGACAGAGATAGAATTCCAGAACCCTGGGGACAGTGACTCTGCTGGGACAGTTGGTTGGACTTTGCTCTCTGGAGGAAGACACTGTGTGTGTGAACTTTTTCTACAAGCTTTTTACCTTCTGAGAAGTGGTTGAGATTGCTTTTAAACTCCATAGGTGGACTGTGTGAGTTAAACCATTACTCCTCTTCTTATTGGATCTATACCTGCTACTGCTGTGATTCGACTGGACTCCTGCCAAACCCCAGAGAACAACTGTGTGTGAGACATCTCCCTTTTGACCCAGTGGACCTGTGTATCTTCCAGCCTTCCCTTACTCTGAGTACTAGCAAAGTGGGGGGATTCTGGTTAGGAGATAGTACAGGTAGTGAGATCTGTAGGTAGAGATTCAGTATAGAAAACATCTGTTCAATCGTGTTGGACTTTGGAGAGGAAGAGTTCTTCAAGAAATTAGTTTTCCTATATAGTTAGATAATCCCAATCCCATTCCCCTACCTGTCCTAGTTTAAATAAAACCCTGAGTTACATCAGTGTGGTAACTTGCCAGTTTCTCTCTGGAAGCCTTCCCAAACCTAAGGATTTCTGATAACTGGTCCTAAGGATTATACCATCTAAGTATCAAGAAATCCACTAACCTTACCTACATATTTATTTTTTTATTTCAATGTGAATAGGGTTCTTTCCCATAAGTTGCTCAGAATTGTCCTGGATCATTGGGTTGCTGCTGGTAGAGAAGTCCATTACATTTGATTGTGACACATTTTAATAGTCTCTGTGTACAACATTTGCCTGGTTAGGTTCCTTTCACTCTGCATCACTTCCTGGAGATCTTTCCACTTCACATGAAATTCTTCCAGTTCATCATTCCTTTTAGCACAATAGTCCATCACCAACAGAAATCACAATTTGTTCAGTAATGTCCCCATTGATGGACACCCCCTCCTTTTCCAATATTTTGCCACCACCAAGTGTAGCTATATATATTTCTGTACACATTTTTTTCCTTATTATATCTTTGAGGTACAAACCTAGTAGTGGTATGCCTGAATCAAAGGACAGACAGTCATATTTTTCCCTTTGGGAATAATTCCAAATTGCCCTCCAGAATGGTTGTATCAATACACAATTCTACCAGCAATGCATTAGAGTCCAGACTTTGCAATATCCTCTCCAACATTTACTACTTTATTTTGCTGTCATATTAGTCAATATTCTAGGTATGAGGTGGTAACTCAGTGTAATTTTGATTTGGATTTCTCTAATTATAAGAAATTTAGAACACTTTTTCATGTGCTTATTGATAGTTTTTATTTCTTTATCTGAAAACTACCTAATCGTGTCCCTTGCCCATTTAGCAATTGGGAAATGGCTTGATTTTCTTGTACAATTCATTTAGTTCCTTATATATTTGAGAAATTAGACCTTTGTGAGAGGTTTTCCTTATATTTTTTTCCAAATTTGTTGCTTCCCTTCTAATTTTGGTTGCATTTTTTTGTACAAAACCCTTTTAATTTAATGTAATCAAAATTATATTTTATATTTCATGATATACTCTATTTTTGCTTGGTCTTAAGTTCTTTCCTTTCCCATAGATCTGACAAGTATACTACTCTATGTTCACCTAATCTATTTATAGTTTCCTTCTTTATATTTAAGTCCTTTATCTATTCTGAATTTATCTCGGTATTGGGTGTGAAATGTTGATCCAGACCTTTCTCTCTCATACCATTTTCCAATTTTCCCAGCTGTTTTTGTCAAACAGTGAGTTTTTCCCCAATAGCTGGGATCTTTGGGTTTATTGTATACTACCTTGCTGAGGACATTTACCCCAAGACTATTCTATTCTTCCACCCTTGTGCCTCTTAGTGAGTACCATATTGTTTTTTTTAAACATTTACTAATATTCATTTTTTTTGTTTTTTGTTTTTTTTAACATTTATTAATAATCATTTTCAAAATGGTTACATGTTTCATGCTCCTATTTTCCCCTTCACCCCCCGCACTCTCCCCACCCATGGCCGACGCACTTTTCCACTGGTTTTGTCATGTGTCCTTGATCAAGACCAATTTCCCAATAGTTGGTGGTTGCATTGGTGTGGTAGTTTCGAGTCCACACCCTCAATCATGTCCGCCCCGACCCATGCGTTCAAGCAGTTGCTTTTCTTATATGTTTCCTCTCCTGCAGTCCTTCCTCTGAATG
>NW_025346708.1:0-1073 GCF_016433145.1 Gracilinanus agilis | reverse complement strand
TTACCACTCTTCCACCAAGGAGCCAATACACAGAAGTTAAGGGTTTAAAAAAAAATCAATCACAAAGGACTTAGGAAGGAAGATGCTATCTACCTCCAGAGAAAGAACTGATATGTGGAAGTATATATTGCGCACACACACACACACACACACACACACACACACACACACACATTGGGCTTCTTTAATGCAAGGTTGGGAGGGAAAGAACTCAGAACTCAAAATATAACAAACAAATAAACACTATGATCTTATCTATGTTTTATTGTACTTTTATTTTAAAAATATTTTTCTGACTTAGTTTCATCTGGTGGCTGCACTGGGGAATGCTGACACGTCTGCTCTAGGCAGCTGGCTAGGACTGTCCATTGCAGAAAATGTGCTGACCTGCATAGGTAGTGGAAGCTTCTTTATTTTGGAGTTCCCTGTTTCAGTGGAAGCCCAGGTCCAGTTCCTACCCACAAAAAAAATGTCTTCTTTCAAAGAAAAACAGAAGATATTTATTGAAAAAATAACAGCAATTATAGGAGGACCTTGAGCTTTATAAAGGCCACACAGTACCATGGTACTTTCTTTCATCTCTTTTGTCTGGGAATTGATAGTGGGGATTCTTGCAATCTGGAAGGGAAGACACTTGAGCTGTGGAAGCAGAAAAGGCAGAAGTTGCTATCATTAGCCCTAAAAAAGGAGTACTTTTCTTATACTGGGGATTCTCCAAATACCTTCTTTTATCTCTTTTGTAGATTATGTGATCAAAAAGACAGGAAAAGTCAGATTTGAACTTTTTTTCAAAGACAAAAACTGGAGACTTAGAAAAATATAGCTGGGGGACAGCTAGGTAGTTCAGTGGATTGAGAGTCAGGCCCAGAGATGGGAGGTCCTGGGTTCAGATCTAGCTTCAGATACTTCCTAGCTGTGTGACCCTGGGCAAGTCACTTAACCTCTATTGGTTAACCCTTACCGCTCTTCTGCCTTGGAGCCAATACAGAGTATTGATTCCAAGACAGAAGGTAAGGGTTTAAAAAAAGGAAGAAAGGAAGGAAGGAAGGAAGGAAGGAAGGAAGGAAGGAAGG
>NW_025346707.1:0-1973 GCF_016433145.1 Gracilinanus agilis | reverse complement strand
TATATATATATTCTTATTTTTATGCAGTTGTTGGAGGCAGCTAGGTCTCTCAGCAGATAGAGAACTGGGCCTGGAGTTTAGAAAGACAGGAGTTCAAATGAGATCTTGGACACTTCCTAGCTGTGGGACCCTGAGCAAATCATTTCATTCTGTTGGCCTCAGTTCCCTTATCTATAAAATGACCTGGAATGGGGCAGCTGGGTCGCTCAGTGGACTGAGAGCCAGACCCAGAGATGGGAGTTCCTGAGTTCAAATCTGGATTCAGCTACTTCCCAGCTGTGTGACCCTGGGCAAGTCACTTAACCCCTATGATCTAGCCCTTGTTGCTCTTCCGCCTTGGAACCCTTACACAGTATTGATTCTGACAGAAAGAAAGGGCTTAAAAAAAAATAAAAATAAAAATAATAAAGCGACCAGAGGAGGAAATTGGCAAACCACTTCAGAATCTTTGCCCAGAAAACACCAAATGGGGTGTTCTTAGATGAGACCCAACAACACAGTTGTTTGTGCGTTCTCCCCCACCCCCAGCCCTCCAATTAGACTGTGAACTCCTCAAAAGCAGGAGCTGTCTTTTCTTTCTATCCCTGGTGCTTAAGATGGGGCCAGGAACAGAGCAGGGGCTAAATCCACGTTTCTGGGCTGCCTGGCTTTCCCGTCCCTCCCTCTAACTGCGATCTCGAGGTTCCTTACTTCTTGGCCTCTGCACTCTCCTGGGTCCTTAAGGACGGCAGGGCGACAGTTCCTGGGGGTCCTGCCTCTCTAGCAGCCAACTTTCACTCCAAACTCTAAACCACCCCCTTTTTCTTTTCCAAGTCCCCAAGAGCCCTAGCTGACGGTGGGGGAGGGGGAGAACTAGCTCGGGGTCCTCTCTACCCCCAGGTTTGGGGGGGGGAGGGAGAGGGCTGCTCCCATGCCCAGGCCCTGACCTTTCAGGGAAGGCCTGAGAGAGGTGGCAGGGGAGGAGGAGGAGGAAGGCCCGGGATGGGCCAAGAGAGGAGGGGCAGGGTGTTTCCAGCCCGGAGGGTGTCCCCCTAGCTCTCAGACAGGGGGTCAAGCTTCTGAAAGCATTAATTTATCAGCCGTTCTGGCTCTACAATGGGCTTATTGTTGATTCATTAGGTAATTTCCCTGGAAGACCAGCTGTTTGGAGGGTGGCGGGATGAATGATGATGCTACGAGTGTGCTTTGGGGGCACGGACCAGAGGCAGCAGGGACGACCGCCTGCCCCGGGCCCTGCCTGGAGCTGGAGGGTAAAGGTCGGGGAATGCTCCCATCCTCCCTCCCGCCTCTCTCCTCGGCTCTCCTGGGAGCCGGCCAGGTGTCAGAGGACCAGCCGCTGCCTGTCACACCTCCCAAAGCCCCGCTTGGCCTGTCACCTTCTATTGGGCTGAGCCACGGGGGCCTCCCTCCCACCAGCCTGGTCCCCAGGTGTCTGCTGAATGCCGGGCCACAGGCGCCCAGCCCCAGGCCAGCCAGCGGAGCCTGGTGGGACCAGGCAGGGGGGAGCCGGTTTGCAGAAGCGCCTGTGGGGGGAGGGCTTTGGCTTTTTAGCAGGAGGAGGGGAGTTCTGTTCCTCCTCTTCCACCTCTTACCTCCCCCCTCTCTTTCTTCCTCCTCCTCCTCCTCTACAGAGAGCTCCTGGGAGGGCCATTGCAATTAAACAGAGCTTTACGGACCAAAAAGAAAAAAAGGATTTCTTTACTCATAACCCTTATGTCTCTCTCCTCCCTGCTCCCTGGGCAGCCGCCCTTGCATGGTCCTGGGGAGGGGACCTTGGCAAGCTAGCATAGCGCCCCCAACCTCTCTGTCTCTCCTCCCTCTCTCCTCCCCTCCTTCCCTCCCTCCCTCCCTGTCTGTCTGGGTGTCTCTCTCTCTCTCTCTCCTCTCACTCTCCATCTCCCTCTCTCTGTCTGTCTGTCTCTCCCTCCCTTTCTCTACCTTTTTCTCTCCCTCTTTGTCTCTCTCCCTATCTC
>NW_025346706.1:0-1431 GCF_016433145.1 Gracilinanus agilis | reverse complement strand
TATTTTGTGTTCACTTAGCTTATTTATAGTTTCCCTCTTTATATTCAAGTCATTCACCCATTCTGAATTTATCTTGGTGTAGGGTGTGAGATGTTGATCCAAACCTAATCTCTCCCATATTGTTTTCCAAATTTCCCAGCAGTTTTTTCAAATAGTGAATTTTTGTCCCAAAAGTTGGGCTCTTTGGGCTTATCATACACTGTCTTGCTGATGTCATTAACCCCAAGTCTATTCCACTGATCCTCCCTTCTATCTCTTAGCCAGTACCATATTGTTTTGGTGACTGCTGCTTTGTAATATAGTTTAATATCTGGTACTGCTAGGCCCCCTTCCTTCACATTTTTTCATTATTTCCCTTGATATTTGATTTTTCTTTCTACCTCTTGCTGCTCTAATGTGTTGGAAATATATAGAAATGCTGATGATTTATGTGCATTTATTTTGTATCCTGCCACTTTGCTAAAGTTGTCTTCTTTAAGCCCTTAAAGAGTCAAGTTTAAAAAAATTTATGAGTTTTCTTTCTTTTCCCTCTGTTTCTTATTTACCTTTTCATGTTTCTCTTGATTTTTGTGGTTGGGTATCAAACTTTCCATTTAGTCCTGGTCTCTTTTGTACAAAAACTTGGAAATCTTCAATTTTGTTGAATGCCCATACTTTCCCCTGGAAGTATATAGTCAGTTTCAATGGGTAGTTGATCCGTGGTTGAAGACCCAGATCTCTTGCTGATGATCTTTCTCTTTTGGGGTTCTTATCTCTGGCTTGCCATTGTTAGCCCTGTGCCCTCTCAGGTTTATCCTCACACCCAGAGTCTGTGCTCTTTAGGCTGCTGGGGTCTCAGGTCTAGTTGTTCTCAGGGTCAAGCCTCCTGGTGGTCACCTTGCTTGTTCCTCTGTCCAAGGCTCCTTTAATAGTCTTAGGGCACTGCTTCCACAGTCATGCACCCCTCTGCACTGGGTCCCCACTCAAGGTCCTCCCCTGCGCTCAGGATCCGTGTCTGAGCTTGTGTCCTTGCCAGCACTCGTGCCTGCACTCAGGGTCTGTGTCCAAAGTCTGTGAGTTCTTTAGCCTCTTGGGGTCTTAAGTCTTGCTGCTCTCATGGGAAGGCCCTGGTGACCCCAGGAAGCTGCCAAGGACTTAATGTGTGCCCCAAACTTGCTCTAACTCTTGTGCGCTGGCTTTGGCATTGTAGGTGGTATGGAGTGGGGGAGGGGGTTGCTCAGCTCATGTTTTAGTGAGAGTTGTTTCACCCCTTTATAACATGGAAATGCCCCAATTCTATGTACCTCCAATGCTGCGCCCTGTTGTGGGGTCCCTTTGTTCCTCTGGATTTGTTTTTATGTCTTCTTGAGGAGTCCTATATGTTTCGGTTAGAAGAGGTTAAGCTGCTGCTTTTTACTCTGCCGCCATCTTCAGTATTTGTTATTATGATGA
>NW_025346705.1:0-1991 GCF_016433145.1 Gracilinanus agilis | reverse complement strand
TTTATGCTCTCTTCCTCTCCTTCTTATAATAGTATTTGTCCCCTCTCTCTCCCATGCCCTCTTTGTGTGTAATAGAATATTCTATTTTCTTATTCGCTCAAGTTTCTCTTGGTGTCCCCTGCTATTCTCCCCCTCTTTCCCATCCCCCATGCCATCTTAGATTATTTAGTGTTCCACCCTCACCCTGTTAATTATTCTTCTGATTACTATAATAGTGAATATTATAATAGTGAATAGAGTTCACTACAGAGAATTAAACATAACATTTCTCTACAAAAGAATACAGATAATTAGATCTCACTGAGGCCCTTAAAAAGACAAATTTAAAAATTATAAGTTTTCTTTCTTTCCCCTCTGTATCTTATTTACCTTTTCAGGTTTCTCTCGATTTTTGTGGTTGGATATCAAACTTTCCATTTAGCCCCGGTCTTTTCTGTGCAAATACCTGGAATTCTTCAATTTTGTTGAATGCCCATACTTTCCATTGGAAATATATAGTCAATTTTGATGGGTAGTTGATCCGTTGTTGCAGACCCAGCTCTCTTGCCTTTCTGAATATTGTATTCCACGCCTTGCGGTCTTTTAGTGTTGAGGCTGCCAGATCCTGTGTGATCCTTATTGGTGCTCCTTGATATTTGAATTGTTTCTTTCTGGCTTCTTGTAAGATTTTTTCTTTTGCTTGGAAACTCTTGAATTTTGCAATGATATTTCTTGGTGTTTTCCTTTCTTGATCGAATGCCGCAGGTGTTCTATGAATCCTTTCAATGTCTATATTGCCCTCTTGTTGTAGGACTTCAGGGCAATTTTGCTGAATAATTTCTTTTGGTACGGAGTCCAGGTTTCTATTAATTTCTGGTTTTTCTGGAAGACCAATTATTCTCACATTGTCTCTTCTAGACCGGTTTTCTTGGTCTGTCACTCTCTCATTGAGATATTTCATATTTCCTTCTATTTTTTCAGTCTTTTGACTTTGTTTTATTTGTTCTTGTTGTCTTGAGAGATCATTAGCTTCTAATTGCTGGATTCTAGCCTTTAGGGACTGGTTTTCTGCTATAATCTTTTGGTTTTCCTTTTCAATCTGGTCATTTCTGGTGTTCAATTTGCTTATCAGTTCATTTGATTTCTGAGCCTCACTTTCCAATTGCAGGATTCTACCTTTTAAACTGTTATTTTCTTGCCAGATCTCTTCCATTTTCCTCAAAATCTCAGTTTTGAACTCTTCCATAGCTTGTGAGGAGTTTTCCTTATTTGAGGAGGGTCCAGATGCTTGTTTGTTCTCCTCCTCTGTTTGCTCGATTGTCTGGATTTTCTCTGTGTAAAAGCTGTCGATTGTTAAAGACTTCTTTTTCTTGTTATTATTCTTTCTCTTCTGAACTTCCTGAGGCTGAGTAGCCATCTTTAGCCCAGTAGCTTCTCACGTTTATCCTCGCGCTCAGTGTCTGTTCGCGATCTATTGGCTCCTGAGGTCTGAGTTCTGGTTTTTTCCAAGGTCAAACCCCCTGGTGGACCCCCTTACTTCATCCTCTGCAGGAGGTTTCTTTACAAGTCACAGGGCGCTGCTTCCACAGTCGTATACCCGTCTGCACTGGTTCCCCACTTAGGCTTTAGTTCCTGGCTGTGTCTGCCTCTACCCACGCCTCTGCTCAGCCCGCACTCTGCGCCCAGCGTCCTGCTCCCTTGCTCAGATTTCGCCTGCGTTTTTTGGCTTAATGGGGTCCTAAGTCTTGCTGCTCTCAGGAACAGGTCCTGGAGCTGCCGTTGACTCGTTGGGTGCCCCAAACTTGCTCTATTTCTTTTTAGCTGGGTTCGGAGCTATAGATGATTGTGGAGGGGGTGGGGGTGGGCCCAAGATTTTGTGAGGGCTGTTTCACCCCTTTATAGCATGGAAATGCCTCGATTCCACGTACCTTCCATGCTGTGCCCTGTTGTGGGGTTCCTCCGTTTGTCTGGACTTGTTTTTATGTCCCCTTGAGGAGTTTTGTGTGTTTCGG
>NW_025346704.1:0-2153 GCF_016433145.1 Gracilinanus agilis | reverse complement strand
ATATATATATATATATATATATTCCTTTAATTTCAGTTCCATTCTTTCTCACCACAAAGAGGGCTACTATAAATATTTTAGAACATATAGAGTTTCTTTGGAAATAAAGATCAGGGTTCAGATTTGGAAGGCAGTAAAATTAAATTTTAAACATGAGGAAACTATCTCAGAGATGTTCTCTGATTTGTTCATGGTCATGCAGCTAGTTAAGAGTTAGTACCTGGATTAAAACCCAGACCTTTCTGCTCGACATCTAACATTCTATTTTCTATGCCAAGTTTAACCATGTGCTTAATTTATGTTTAAGTGAACATTCAGATAACTGGGCTTGTTTTACATTCAAGTAATATCACACAGTTGTACAGTTTCAAGAAAACAGATGGGTGATTATCTTAATCTATCTATGTTTTCTTTACATTGCTTAAATTTTCTAATTTTCTGAAGACCTGAGTTTTTCATGACCAAATTTTTGTACTGTGGTTGTCTCTTTCCTGCTTCCCATTCTTATTCTGCCTCCTTCCCATGCATATGCAGAAACACACACACACACACACACACACACACACACACACACACACACACAACTTTGCCATTCAGGATGCTGTTTTAAAATGCTTTAATGAACCAGTAATGCTATGGTTAAGGTTACATGGTCCAGCAGCTTAGCCACTGGCAACATTATCTGGGGTTTTTTGTGCTTTTCTTCCTCTTGCCTTATCACAGTTTCTCTTTTCACAGTTCACACTTTACACAAACTGTGGCATTTGTAGCAATGTTGTAATGACAAAAGCAAGTACTGAATGTTTTGCTTTATTCATTTCCTTAGATGTTGAAGCTGACAGCTTAACACCTCTATTACATTTTATCTGTGAGTCATTGCCCTTGCCAACACTCAAGATAAGAAAGGATCTCTCACGCCAAAAGAAAGAAAGACAGACTGGGAAGGGCAACAGGGGCTGTGTTAGGGAACAAAATGGACTATAACTTTCTGTTTTGAAAATGAATGTGATATGTCACTCATGAAGTCCAAGATATAAATGAGAAATGTCTTCGGTGAGTTGGGTTACTTCTGTTGCAAAGTAATATTAAACTTCTAGTTAACCATTGGAATGCTCAAAGGGATTCTGTATGGATTGTGTGAATTTTCAAAACATTGCTTCAATTCAATCAAGCAAATGTTTATTAAATGCCTACAGTCACTATCTCTGCCTTCACCCTGGTCTCAAGTGAAGAAGTGGCCTTTGTCCTACCAAGGACAAACCCCTCTACATACCTAAATCATACCATTCCACCCTGTTTTCTCCAGCAGATCATCTCTGTCATCCCCCCGTCTCTCACTTATTTTCAGTCTCTACTTTTCTGCTGTTTTCCTACTAGTTACAAGCAGTCACATAATTTCCATGACCTCAAGAATCCTCATTTGATTTATACATCCCTGCTTATTATTACCATATATCTTTCTTCTCTTTCATACCTAGATGCCCTGTGAAGCCATCTAAAATTGGTTCCTCCATCCCCTTTCCTTCTCATTGACTTCTTAACTCCATGCAATCTGGCTTCTGACCTCATTGTTCAATGGAAACTATTCTCTCTAGTTAGTAGTGATCTCTTAACTGCCAAATCAAATGACCTGATTATCTTCTAGATAGCCTTTTTTCTCTGTTTTTACATGACCACTCTTTTCCCTTCTATCTATATGAATGCTCTTTCTGAGTCTTCTTTGCTAGGTCTTCATCCAGATTATGCTCACTAAACATGTCTCCAAGGCTCTATCCTGGGCACTCTCCCTATATTATTGTTCTTGTTTATCTCATCACCTCCCATATATTCAATTATCAACTCCATTCAGGTGATTCAAGGATCTATTTATTCATCCCTGTCTCCTAACTCGGCATTTTCTATTGCCTACTAATATCCAGAGTTAAATATCTGGTAGACATCTTAAACTCACCAAGTCCGAAATGGAAATTGTTGTCTTTCCCCCAAAACCCTTCCCTCTTTCTAACATCCCTATTAGTGTTGAGGGCACCACAATACTATATGTCACCCTTGTTTAAAAGCTAAGTGTGATACTCAACCCTTCACTCATGCTACACACATACAACCTGTGGCAAATTTTATTTTGATTTTCACAGCATTTCTCATATATATAT
>NW_025346703.1:0-5331 GCF_016433145.1 Gracilinanus agilis | reverse complement strand
ATATATATATATATATATATATCTTGTCCCACATATATGTGTGTGTGTGACAAACTTATGAATGATAGCTCCAAGGGCATCTCCTTAAAGAAACTTTGATATATATATATATATAACCTTAAGGATGCTACTCCAAGAAGAACAACAATCTTGTTTCATGATTCACTGCTTTGGGACACTTCTATCAAAAGAAAACTGGGTTATATGGAGAAGCAAAGGTCTGGCTTAATTAATCAATTTTTCTCTGCTGCCTTAAATTTCTTTGGAGGTTGATGAAGACTTCAGTAACCAGAAACCTCTCCTAGTTGACAGGGGACTGAAAGAACCTGCTCTTTCATTAAATTAATGAATTGCTACGGCTAAGGAAAACAATGACTGTAGAAGCAATTCCTTAACTAATTGAGGAGTTTGGACTAGTTTGGGGAATGGGGCCAGCCAGCACACATGTAAAATTCAAACTTATGCAGTCTTTGAATGGGGCTCCTTAGAGATATTTCTAAAAAGGAGATCTCGATATTTTCATTTTCAGAGTTGGAGAAGCTAAAGTCCAGAGGCTTTAAGTGACTTGATCATTTTTTTCATAGCTGGTTAGTTGCAAAGCTCTAACTGGAAACCAGGAATCTCATCCTTTGAATTCTTTGCTTTTTCTACTATACCACATCCTAATGACTCCAAATTGAAAGGAATGTGATATTTAATACTTTATAGCTCTCTGTCTTTAAGATCAATTCAATTCAGTATAAATTTTTTTAGGATATAAATATATATATTCTCTATTCTACTATATACTATAGTCTAGATACTAGAAATACAAAGCCACAAGACCCTCCCATAGCTTACATTATATTGGCAGGAAAATAATATGCAGAGTTCAGCAAATACAAATGATACACAAAATGAGTAACGAATTAAAATTTGTTCAGTTGTGTCCTACTCTTTGTGCCCCCATTTGGTATTTTCTTTGCAAAGATATTAGTGTTTTGTCATTTCTTTCTCCAGCTCATTTTACAGATGAGGAAATGGAGGCAAACAGAGTGAAATGACTTGCCCAGGGTCACATAGCTAGTAAGTATCTGAGACTAAATTTGAACTCAGGAAGATGAGCCTTCCTGTCTTCAGGCTTGACACTCTATCTACTACCGTCTAAGTGTCCAAGTGTCCAAGTAATAATAGGACTTAATAGAGGTCTAAGACTTGCAAAGTACTTTACAAATATTCTCCTTTTAAAAAACTTTCTATCTTTCATTCTTGTAAGAATGGATACTAATTATTGGTTTCAAGGCAGAAGAGTCTTCAGGGCTAGGCAATTAGGGTTAAGGGTCTTGCCCAGGTTCACACAGCTTTGAAGTGTCTGAACCTGGATTTGAACCCACGACCTTCTGTTTCCAGACCTGGCTCTCAATCCACTGAGCCACCCAGCTGCCACTACCCCCACTCCATTGATTCTAAGATAGTAGGTAGTTTCACAACATGACAAACATGGAAATATGTATTATATGATAATATATGTACAAGCTATATTGTATTATTTGCTTTCTTGGGGAGGAGGGAAGAGTGGGAGGGAGAGAAAGAACATGGATTGCAAAGTGTCAGAAAATGAATATTAAAAATTGTACTGGGAGACAGCTAGGTGGGTCAGTGGATTGAGAGCCAGGTCTAGAGATAGGAGGACCTGGGTTCAAATCTGGTCTCAGACACTTCCTAGCTGTGTGAACCTGGACGAATTACTTAAACCCCATAGCCCTTATCACTCATCTGCTTTGGAACAAATACACAGTATTAATTCTAAAACATAAGGGAAGGGTTTTTAAAAATTGTTTTTAATTGTGTTGGCGTGTAAAAAATAGAAAGTAAGGATTTTTTAAAATAAAGATTTAAATTTTTTAAAATTAAATTAATTAACCAAAAAATCCTTATTTAATGACTGACAGATGGTACATCAGCAAAAACAATGAGGAATCAGCTTAGGTTCTAGTCAGATTATCAAGGGCTTTAAGCTTTTTTCTTTTTGCATTATTTTCATTTCTTTTTCCCATTTTTCCCTACTCCTCTTCCAGTGCCTGAGACCAATTCCCATTTTTCTTTGAAGTTTTGCATGTGGTTGCTTTTCTCTCACTAAATCAGTGCCTTGTTCTTCTTTGTCTCTATAAAAATTTTCTAAGGTTAGTTGTTTCTTTTGCTGTTTCCTCATTTTCTCAGCCTATTTTTTTTTTTGGCTGAGGATTGGGATTTCTGAAAATTGCAGATTCTGTTTCCTCTGCTGATGGCTTGTCTCAAAGACAATCTCTCTCAAGCTGAAGGATTTCATTCCTTTCATAGTGGCTCCTTGTCCCTTCCCCTCTTCACAGGGGCCAATCATAATTTTCAAATTGTCTAGCTTCTAGCACTGCCCATAGGGGCAGTGTCTGTGGGGTCAATTTCTCACCTTCTGAAACTTAAGTTCTCACCAAAGGGTGTGAATTTTCTAAAATTAATCTTCTGGAGAGGTGAATATTCATCCTGGCTAATGAGTTTCTGAGGGTGTGAATTCATTAAGTGGTTTGTGAGCTCCTCCATTTAGTTCAAGCTTTTGTTGATTCAATCAAAAGGTGGACAAAAGAGTTAATCCTGTCTTCACAATCTAGTGAGGTACTTCAGTTAGTGTTAACTCAGGATAGACAATAGAGTAAAGAATTCTCTTTCATAATCCTCCCTGGGATCCTTTGGGAGACTAGTCTCCCCAATGGATCTTTTAAAACGACAATAGTTAGAGGTAAGAGGGAAATAAAAGAGTAGAGAGAGAGTGTGTGTGAGAAAGAGAGCAAACCAATGTTTGCTAGGGGGTAATCCCCTGTGGCATACAAGTTTACATTCAAAATACTTGTGATCAACCCCGCAAAGTTCAATGTGTTCTACTCCAAAGTTTATGCTGGATCTTCTGACTCTATTGAGGTTTCTTCAGACATCTTCATGGCACCTTCTTCAAATAATTCATCTTCTAGTTTCAAAGAATTATTGAGCTCTCTTTCTTGAAATGTTTCTTTCTCAAAAGATTTTTTAATTTTATGGCAATTATACAATCCCTATGATAATTACACAATTCCCTGAGGAGAGTGTTGCAATTTCTATGACAATTATACAGAAGGCACATTGTCTGAGACTTTGTCTTAGTTGACCCAGAGTTCTGAGGTTAAGTGATTTCAGGTTAGAATGCCAAGAAGTGACAAGAGGTAAAATTTGAAACCTAGTCTTCTTGGTTCCAGGGTCAACTTTATTTAGTCTATCATATGGTTTCTTGGATAAATAGAATTCTCTCTCAATGAATTTTTAAAATTATAATATTTCAGGATTAAGTGATCTCAGAGGTTATCCAGTGAAATCCATACTCTAGCAAATGTCTGCTCCATGATGTCCCTAACAAGGAGTCATCCAGGCTTCCTTAATACCTCTCAAGATAGGGAACTCACTATCTCCAAAGGCAACCCATTCCATATGGTGAAGCTGTAATCATTAGTAAGGTTTTACATTGAATAACAGTCTTTACATTCCTATAGTTTCTCTGTTGACTATCTCTAACTTATCTGGTACATGTATTGTTTGTTGATAGTTGTCTCCAAGCCAAAAAGAAATAGATAATTAAGAGTGTCAGTCTCAAAATAAAACCAGACTCCAGTTAGCAAGAAAATAACAGTTTAAAAGGCAGAATTTCGCAATTGGAAAGTGAGACAAGACAACTGAAGACCAAAAATGACCAGATTGAAAAGGAAAACCAAAACATTAGAGCCGAAAACCAGTCCTTAAAGGCTAGAATCGAACATTTAGAAACCAATGATCTCTCAAGACAACAAGAACAAATAAAACAAAGTCAAAAGACTGATAAAATAGAAGGAAACATGAAATATCTCAATGAGAGAGTGACAGACCAAGAAAACTGGTCTAGAAGAGATAACTTGAGAATCATTGGTATTCCAGAAAAGGCAGAAATTAATAAAAAATTGGACTCCATACTTAAAGAAATTATTCAGCAAAATTGCCCTGAAGTTCTACAACAAGAGGGCAATATAGACATTGAAAGGATCCATAGAACACCCTCTACACTGGACCCAGAAAAGTCAACACCCAGAAATATAATAGCGAAATTGAAGAGCTTTCGAGTCAAAGAAAAAATCTTACAAGAAGCCAGAAAGAGACAATTCAAATATCAAGGAGCACCAATAAGGATCACACAGGATCTGGCAGCCTCAACACTAAAAGAACGCAAGGCTTGGAATACAATATTCAGAAAGGCAAGAGAGCTGGGCCTTCAGCCACAAATCAACTACCCAGCGAAACTAACCATATACTTTCAGGGGAAAGTATGGGCATTCAACAAAATTGAAGAATTCCAAGTTTTTGCACAAAAGAGACCGGGACTAATTGGAAAGTTTGACACTCAACCACAGATATCAAGAGAAAAATGAAAAGGTAAATAAGAAACAGAGGGAAAAGAAAGAAAACTCATAGTCTTTTAAGCTTGACTCTTTAAGGGCATAAATAAGATCTAATTATCTGTATTACTAGGTGGAGAAATGCTATGTATAATTCTCTGTAGTGAACTCTATACACTATTATAATATTCACTATTATAGCAACCAGAAGAATAATTCATAGGGAGAGGACAGGATACTAAATGGTCTAAGATGACATGGGGGGTGGGAAAGAGGGGAGGAATAGTAGGGGACACCAAGAAAAATCCGAGTAAATAAGAAAAATAAGATATTCTCTTACACACAAAGAGGGCATGGGAAGGGGAGGGGATAATTACTACCATAAGAAGGAGAGGAAGAGAGCATTAAGAGGTAATAATCAAACCTTACTGTCAGTGTAATCAACCCGGAGAAGGAAGAGTAGCTTTATTATCCATCTGGATAAAAAACTCCATCTAACCCTACTGAGAAAGTCAGAAGGGATAAACCAAAGGGAGCAGGGGAGTGGGGAGGCCAAAAAGGGAGGGAAGAAGAAGGGGGAGGGAATTCATTCGGTCTTTAAAAAAACAAAAAGAAGGGAACAACAAGGGAGGGGACAGAAAGGGAAGTCAATCAAGGGAGGGGATAAGGGATACTGGCTGAAAGCAAACCACTGGTGTAAAAGAAAATAGTGCAATAAGAAGGAGTGGGTCTAGGGGAGGATACAAAAAATGTCAGTGAATACACAACTAACAATTGTAACTCTGAATGTGAATGGGATGAACTCACTCATAAAACGGAAGCAAATAGCAGAGTGGTTCAGAAACCAAAATCCTACCATAGGTTGTCTACAAGAAACACATATGAGGCGGGTAGACACACACAAGTTCAAGGTTAAGGGTATGAG
>NW_025346702.1:0-1266 GCF_016433145.1 Gracilinanus agilis | reverse complement strand
GGGGAAACTGAGGCGTAAGAGGTTATTCAGTTTACCCTGAATCATTCCCTTAGTAAGCTTCTTGGATGTGATTTGAAACTTAGCCTTCCTTACCCCAAGTCCAGTGCCTTACCCACTCTACATGATTTAGTTCAATTTGACAAAGCTTTATGGAATACTATGGTGTGTCCAGCATTGTGACAGGCCCCATGGGAGATGCATAAAAGTTTATGATAGTTCTTGCTCTGGAGGATTTCAGAGTGTCTCATGTACTCTCTTACACAGTTATCAGCATTGTTTCCTTAATTTCCTCAGTTGTAAAATGAGCTGAAGAAAGAAATGGCAAAGTGCTTTAGTATCTTTGCCAAGAAAATACCAAATGGGGTCATGAAGAGTCATGCATGGCTGAAATGACTGAACAACAACAAAAAATAGTAGATAGACAATTGACCTTGGGGCCAGGAAGACCAGAATTCCATCCTATTTTTGATACATACTGGATGTGTGTGCCAAGGCATCAGTACTCTAGACCAGTGATGGGCAAATTTTAAAGAGGGTGCCAAAGGAAAGGAAATGCTCATCTGTCAATCTATTTCTAAGGCAACTCTTTCCAAGTTTCATTGTATTGTATCCTACTCATTGTATTCGTCAGATTAGGAATAATGTGGCTCTGCTGGATAGAACATTTCAGGGGGCCCCATCTGGCCTGCGGGCCGCAGTTTGCTCATCAATGCTCTAGACAATTCTTAATGACTGAGTTTCAGAGAAGAATTCAACCTGCATTAATAGGAGTTTCATCCTCCAGGATCTCCCAAAGAACCCCAGATCTACTCCTTCTCCCTAATTAGTATTTAATTTATCTGTGTATATGTCATTAATCAATTAAAACATCAACCATGTATTAAACACCTGCTCTGGGCCAGAAAATTCCTGAACTCTCTATGAGACTGAAAGTTCCCTGAGGGCAGGTTGGCTTATCATAACACAGGGCCAGGTATAAAGGATGTACTTGACGAATAATCAAATAAAGAAATGAATGTGTGAATGAATAGGAAAATCATAAAATCACACTGAGCTGGAGCCATAGCAAAAATTTTAATGGTTAAATAAAGACTGGCTTATATCCAGGGCATTAGACTTGCCAGGTCAGGAAAGAGGACTAATTCTTTTGGGGAAATTTTTTCAACAATGAAACAAAATTGCTTTACTGGTTAACTGGAAAATTCAGTTAACCAGAGCCTTCCATCCCCTCATTGCTACAATTATTGCTATAGCATATAGTGTGGC
>NW_025346701.1:0-1601 GCF_016433145.1 Gracilinanus agilis | reverse complement strand
AGGGCATAAATAAGATCTAATTATCTGTATTACTAGGTGGAGAAATGCTATGTATAATTCTCTGTAGTGAACTCTATACACTATTATAATATTCACTATTATAGCAACCAGAAGAATAATTCATAGGGAGAGGACAGGATACTAAATGGTCTAAGATGACATGGGGGGTGGGAAAGAGGGGAGGAATAGTAGGGGACACCAAGAAAAATCCGAGTAAATAAGAAAAATAAGATATTCTATTACACACAAAGAGGGTATGGGAAGGGGAGGGGATAAATACTACCATAAGAAGGAGAGGAAGAGAGCATTAAGAGGTAATAATCAAACCTTACTCTCAGTAAAATCAACCCGGAGAAGGAAGAGTAGCTTTATTATACATCTGGATAAAAAACTCCATCTAACCCTACTGAGAAAGTCAGAAGGGATAAACCAAAGGGAGCAGGGGAGTGGGGAGGCCAAAAAGGGAGGGAAGAAGAAGGGGGAGGGAATTCATTCGGTCTTTAAAAAAAACAAAAAGAAGGGAACAACAAGGGAGGGGACAGAAAGGGCAGTCAATCAAGGGATGGGATAAGGGATACTGGCTGAAAGCAAACCACTGGTGTAAAAGAAAATAGTGTAATAAGAAGGAGTAGGTCTAGGGGAAGATACAAAAAATGTCAGTGAATACACAACTAACAATTGTAACTCTGAATGTGAACGGGATGAACTCACTCATAAAACGGAAGCAAATAGCAGAGTGGTTCAGAAACCAAAATCCTACCATAGGTTGTCTACAAGAAACACATATGAGGCGGGTAGACACACACAAGTTCAAGGTTAAGGGCTTGAGCAAAATCTTTTGGGCATCAAATGAGAAAAAGAAAGCAGGAGTGGCTATCATGATCTCTGACAAAGCCAAAGTAAAAATAGATATGATTAAAAAAGACAGGGAAGGTCATTACATCCTGATTAAAGGCAGTATAAACAATGAGGAAATAACACTGCTCAATATATATGCACCAAGCGGTATAGCATCCAAATTCATAAAGGAGAAACTGGCAGAGCTCAAGAAGGAAATAGATAGTAAATCCATAATAGTGGGAGATCTAAATATTCTTCTTTCAGATCTAGATAAATCAAACCAAAAAATAAATAAGAAAGAGGTAAGAGAGATGAATGAAGTCCTAGAAAAATTAGATCTAATTGATATGTGGAGAAAAATAAATAGGGACAAAAAGGAATACACCTTCTTCTCAGCTGCACATGGTACATTTACAAAGATTGACCATGTAATAGGGCATAGAATCATGGCAAACAAATGCAAAAGAGCAGATATAATAAATGTAACCTTCTCAGATCATAATGTGATAAAAATAATAATCAGTAAGGGCACCTGGACAGGCAAGTCAAAAACCAATTGGAAATTAAACAATATGATTCTTCAAAACCAAATTGTCAAAGAAGAAATCATAGAAACAATCAACAATTTCATTGAAGAGAATGACAATGATGAGACATCCTTCCAAACTCTGTGGGATGCAGCCAAGGCAGTACTCAGGGGGAAATTTATATCCTTGAGTGCATATATTAACAAATTAAGGAGGGCAGAGATTAATGAATTG
>NW_025346700.1:0-4053 GCF_016433145.1 Gracilinanus agilis | reverse complement strand
CTACCACTCATGGAGCCCAGACCATATCTGATTCCTTCTCTATCATCTCAGGAAATTAACACAGAATGTTCCCCATCAAGGGCTGACTTTCTCCTCCTATTTCCAAGCCATTCATGACAATCAAGCCTATACTAACTGACTCCCTGTGCCTTCATTCCCAAGTTCCTGCCCTATGGTATCCTCCGAAACAAAGACTAGCTCATAATACCTCAATGCTATAACAATCTTGGTCCCAAGCAGAGGATGTTGCAGGAAGGAGGCATACCTTCAATGATCCACTATTGCCCATATCTGTTTGAACCCAGCCAGGATGAATAGCAGCACATAGGATGCCTTCTTCTTTAAGGAATAAAGCCTGGCACCGGGTGAGCATGTTCAAGGCAGCCTAGTAACAGGGAATGGGGCACATAGGGAAGAGGAGGGCACAGATCAGCTGTGCAAATGAAGGTCTGTAGTACCATTATCCCCTCACCATCCACCCCAAACTTCCTCTCTTCTTCTTACCCAATATCCAATGTCCATACCTTACTACAGTGATATGACAAAACATGACCAAAATGCCAACCATAAATTTCTGTGATGGAGCCTCCAGTAGAAGAAATGTTGATGATAGCAGCCCTGTTACAACTGAGACTATCCTGAGGGCCCATTTGGACAGCCTTCTTCAACAAGGGCAGGAACATCTGGCAGGATTGAAGAAAGACAGGAGAATGGAGGCCTTTATTATTGTCAGAAATCTAAAACAATAGACATCCTACATGGCCTCAGCTTCCTTTCCACCTTATTGCAAGTAAACAACTTTTTGTGAAACTCATAAGACTATGAATAGAATTGTGAAAAACCCAGGAGAAGACATAAAGTTTAGATGGACAATACCTGCCCTCATGGAACTTACAGAGAAACATTTTATTCAACAAATAGAAGATAGAGAGGGGAAAGGAAAGGAAGAAAATAAGGGAGAACATAGATGAAAGAAGAAATTAGTCCCAAACAAAACAAATTCTAACCACTGAGAATGGATCTCAAGGAGAGCTTTAAAAAGAAGGGAGTGGGGGAAGTTATAATTGTTTTTATTGTTCACTTGTGACAGACCCTTTGAGGACCCATTTGAGGTTTTCTTAGCAGAGACAGTGAAGTGGTTTTCTATTTCCTCCTCCAGCTCATTTAGTAGATGAAATAGTCAAATAGGGTTAAGTGACTTGACTAGGATCATACAACTCCTAAAGATCTGGGGCCAGATTTAAACTTAGGTCATCCTGACTCCATACCCAGTGCCCATTCCACAGTGCCATGTAAAACCTCTGGAACAGAGAAAGAGAAGAGGTTTAGGGAGGCAGAAGCAAATTATTTCAAATTGAGAGCTCTTGGGCTAAACATCATCCTCTCTCTGAAATCTGCTCTTTCTTTTTTTAAAAAAAGAGGAGATATAAAATGAAGAAAAGAAAAAGTATAAGAGAATAGAATCAAGAGAAATTCACATTTAACTATCAAAAAATAAATGTAAATGGGATAAACTAACCCACAAAATGGAAGAGTATAACTCAGTTGAGAAACCTGAATCCAACAATATAACTAGAAAATGACATTGAGGGAATAAGCATAGGGAAAGGGGAAACAAAATTATTCCTCTGTATAGAAGACATGATGGATTATGTAGAGAATCCAAGGGAGACAATTAAATACTAATTGAATAAATTAACCATTTCACCATAGTTGAAGGATCTAAAATAAAACCACATATATCATGAATATTTTGCTATAATCCAAACAAAATTGAGATAGAAGAAATAGGAAAGAAATTCTGTTCAAAATAACGAAATCAGTTTAAAATACATGGGACTCCACCTATCAAGACACAGACAAGAACCAAATGAACACAATTACAAAACTGTTCACACAAATTAAGACTAATCTAAATAGTTAGAGATAGACTTACTGCTCATGGATATACTCAGATATAAAATGAAATTCTTTATTCCTTTTTTAATTTAATGGGGGACCTGGAAGTCCTCTTACCATAGATATGGGTAGGGATTAACCAGCCCACAGTGACAGGATGTAGGAACTGTGGAGATAGGAAGTAAGGTAGAAAGAGGAGATAAAAGGATGCCAGGGTCAGTTGGTCAGTCTGTCAATTGCTGACAATTAGGACTGGCAGTTGCAGGGAAGTTGGCTGCTGGGGGTGAGTTGGTCAATGGGGGTTTGTTGCTGGTAGTTTGGGTTGGTGATTTGTTGAGAGCAATGGAAAGAAACATAGTCTGTCAGTATAATCTGTGAATCCTATCAGATCCAGCTGTAGTTTACAAGATCTCTGTAACTGATGGTTGTAACCACTCTCTGTGACTCCTCTCATTAATAAAAGTTTTTGCTGTATAATAAATCACTTCAATTTAAAAGAAAAGGGGGAAATATGTGGGAAGCCAATAAGAGAAACAGAGTTCTCAAATAGATAAACATCTGAGACTCTTGACTCCTTTTCTGATCCACACCTTTCATTAATGAAAAGCTTTAAGCTCCTAGCAAATCAGCAGTCAAGAGGTTAACATTCTCTCCTTTGGTCAGAAATACAACTGTTTTTGTTTCAAAAGTAGTTTAGAGAGCTTCCGGGTTAAGATGGCAGCAGAGTAAGAAGCAGCTCTTAACCTCTCCTGACCGAAACACACAAAACTCCTCAAGGGGACATAAAAACAAGTCCAGACGAACGGAGGAACCCCACAACAGGGCACAGCGTGGAAGGTACGTGGAATCGAGACATCTCCAGGCTAAAAAGGGCTCTCACTCACTCAATCGCGAGCTGAGCAACCGCCCCACCCCCACCCCCTCCACACTCACCTATAGCTCCGAACCCAGCTAAAAAGAAATAGAGCAAGTTTGGGGCACCCATCGAGTCATCGGCAGCTCCGGGACCTGTTCCTGAGAGCAGCAAGACTTAGGACCCCATTAAGTCAAGAACGCACGCGAAAGCTGAGCGCGCGGGAGCAGAGAGTGGACGCTGGGCGCGCAGAGTGCCGGCTGAGCAGAGGCGTGGGTGCCGGCTGAGCAGAGGTGTGGGTGGAGGCAGACACAGCCTGGAACTAAAGCCTAAGTGGGGAACCAGTGCAGACGGGTATACGACTGTGGAAGTAGCTCCCTGAGACTTGTAAAGAAACCCCCAGCAGAGGATCAAGCAAGGGAATCCACCAGGGGGCTTGACCTTGAAAAAAACTAGAACTCAGACCTCAGGAGCCAATAGATCTCTGATAGACACTGAGCGTGAGGATAAACCTGAGAAGCTGCTGGGCTAATGATGGCTAATCAGTTACAGGAAATTCAGAAGAGAAAGAATAATAACAAAAAAAAGAAGTCTTTAACACTCGACAGCTTTTACACAGAGAAAATCCAGACAACCGAGCAAACAGAGGAGGAGAACAAACAACCATCCAGACCCTCCCCAAATAAGGAAAACTCCTCACAAGCTATGGAAGAGTTCAAATCTGAGATTTTGAGGAAAATGGAAGAGATCTGGCAAGAAAATAACAGTTTAAAAGGTAGAATCTTGCAACTGGAAAGCGAGGCTCAGAAACCAAATGAACTGATAAGCAAATTGAACACAAGAAATGACCAGATTGAAAAGGAATACCAGAAGATTATGGCCGAAAACAAGAAGATTATGGCCGAAAACCAAAAGATTATGGCCGATAACCAGAAGATTATGGCCGAACACCAAAAGATTATAGCCGAAAATCAATCCCTAAAGGCTAGAATTGAGCAAGTAGAATCTAATGATCTCTCAAGACAACAAGAACAAATAAAACAAAGCCAAAAGACTGAAAAAATAGAAGGAAACATGAAATATCTCAATGAGAGAGTGACAGACCAAGAAAACCGGTCTAGAAGAGACAATTTGAGAATAATTGGTCTTCCAGAAAAACCAGAAATTAATAAAAACCTGGACTCTATACTAACAGAAATAATTCAGCAAAATTGCCCTGAAGTCCTACAACAAGAGGGCAATATAGACATTGAAAGGATTCATAGAACACCTGCGGCATTCGATCAAGAAAGGAAAACACC
>NW_025346699.1:0-12938 GCF_016433145.1 Gracilinanus agilis | reverse complement strand
TCTCTCTCTCTCTCTCTCTCTCTCTCTCTCTCTCTCTCTCTCTCTCACACACACACACACACACACACACACCCTCAAAGGCACACACACTCAAAAAAATGCCCTTCAAAGTTACCAATGATTTTTAAATTACCAAATTGAATGGCTCTTTCTCAGTCTTCATCTTTTCCAATCTCTCTATAGCATTTGAAACTATTGATCACCAGCCTCTCCTCCTCAATGTTCTCTCCTCTCTAGATTTTTGTGGAACTACTCTCTTGGTTCATCTCCTACTTATCTTACTATTCCTCAGTCTCCTTTGCTAGTTCATTGTCTGTATCATACTCCATAACTGTGGGCATTATATACTTACATTATCAATTTCTAAAGGTTTAATTATCATTTCTTTACAAATGAGTCATAGCTCAATGTCTTTTTCTATATAGACCTACATATATACATATATGTGTGAGCATATATGTATGAAAGAGAGAGAGAGAGAGGAGAGAGAGAATTTGTTTCAATGGGCCATGAAGATGGCAGAAGCAAGCATTATGGAGCACTTAGAGTTTGGTCAGATATTGAAGAAGCCAAGGTCATCCACTGCATTCTGAGTCATTGCCTATTGTCTTGGCTATTGTCTTGCCAAGACACTTCAATGATTCTGGAAGAGAGAATGAAGCCAAGGACTTCACACAACTTTGCCTCACTTAAGTCCAATTTATGCATGACTCAAAAGACATCACACATACCATTTTCCATTTTACTGTTCCATTATGTTAGCGTGAGATGTGCAAATTTAGAGGCATTCGCCACTTCAAATATTCATACAGGCTATTTGTCCTGACCTATGCTAATATTTATTTAATTAGCCACAGTCAGACACAGGAGAAGTTGCCCCCACATAATCCTGTAGTTTTTCTCCTCTTAGAGTCAAAAGGACCACAATAAATTAACAAACCAGTAAATGTTACTCAGAGATCAAGAAAGATGAGGATTTTGAAAAGGGGCTTTAAATTTGGCAACCAAAAGATCATTGATAGACTCCACAACAGGGCGCAGCATTGAAGGTATGTGGAATTGGGGCATTTCCATGGTATAAGGGGGTGAAATAGCTCTCACTAAAAGACAAGTTGAGCAACTGCCTCCCCCACCCCACACCACCTACAATGCCAAAGCCAGCGCACAAGAGCTAGAGCAAGCTTGGGGCACGCATTAAGTCCTTGGCAGCTACCTGGGGTGACCAGGGCCTGTTCATGAGACCAGCAAGACTTAAGACCCCAAGAGGCTAAAGAACACGTGCGGACTTTGAACGCAGACCCTGAGTGCAGGCGCAAGCACAGGCTCTTGAGTCCACGGATCCTGAGCGCAGGAGCAGACTTGGATTCTGAGCACAGGAGTGGACCTTAAGTGAGGACTCAGTGCAGAGGGGTGCACGACTGTGGAAACAGCATCCTGAAACTATTAAAGGAACCTCAGACAGAGGAACAAACAAGGGGGCCACCAGGAGGCTTGACCCTGAGAACAATAAGATCTGAGACTTCAGGAGCCTAGAGAGCACAAACAGACTCTGGGTGTGAGGAAAAACCTGAGAGGGCGCAGGGCTAACAATGGCAAGCCATTCTCAAGAACCCAAAAAGAGAAAGATCATCACGAAGAAATCTGTAACACTGGACAACTTTTACACAGAGAAAGTCCAGACAGCAGAGCAAACAGCAGAGAAGAACAAACAAGTAATCACATCCAAACCTTCCCAAAATAATGAAAACTGGTCACAAGCTATTTAAGAGTTCAAAACTGAGATGATGAGAAAGATGGGAGAGATCTGGCAAGAAAATAACAGTTTAAAAGGTAGAATTTTGCAATTGGAAAGTGAGGCAAGTCAACTGAAGACCAGAAATGACCAGATTGAAAGGAAAACAAAAAGATTATAACTGAAAACCAGTTCCTAAAGGCTAGAATTGAGCAATTAGAAGCTAATGATCTCTCAAGACAGCAAGAACAAATAAAACAAAGTCAAAAGACTGAAAAATAGAAGGAAACATGAAATATCTCAATGAGAAACTGACAGATCAAGAAAACAGGGTTAGAAGAGACAACTTGAGAATCATTAGTCTTCCTGAAAAAGCAGAAATTAATAGAAATTTGGACTCCATACTAAAGGAAATTATTCAGCAAAATTGCCCTGAAGTTCTACAACAAGAGGGCAATATAGACATTGAAAGGATCCATAGATCACACTCTACACTAGACCCAGAAAAGACAACCCCCAGGAATATAATAGCCAAATTCAAGAGCTTCCAAGTAAAAGAAAAATCTATAAGAAGCAAGAAAGAGACAATTTAAATATCAAGGAGCACCAATCAGGATCACACAGGATCCGGCAGCCTCTATGCTAAAAGACTGCAAGGCTTGGAATATGATATTGAGAAAGGCAAGAGAGCTGGGACTTCAACCATGGATCAACTACCCATCAAAACTGACTATATACTTCCAGGGGAAAGTATGGGCATTCAACAAAATTGAAGATTTCCAAATATTTGCACAGAAAAGACCAGAACTAAATGGAAAGTTTGATATCCAACCACAAAAATCAAGAGAAATGTGAAAAAGTAAATAAGAAACAGAGGGGAAAGAAAGAAAACTCATAATTTTTAAATTTGCCTCTTTAAGGGCTTCAATAAGATCTAATTATCTGTATTCCTATGTGGAGAAATGCTACATATAATTCTCTGTAGTGAACTATTCACTATTATAGTATTCACTATTATAGTAATCAGAAGAATTATTCATAGGGAGAGGGTGGAATACTAAATGTTCTAAGATGATATGGGGGTGGGAAAGAGGGGGGGGGTGAATAGTAGGGGACACCAAGAGAAACTTGAGTGAATAAGAAAAATAGGATATTCTATTACACAAAATGAGGGCATAGGAAGGGGAGGGGAAGAATACTATTATAAGAAGGAGAGGAAGAGAGCATTAAGAGGTAATATTTAAACCTTACTCTCAGTGTAATCAACCTGGAGAGGGAAGAGTAGCTATATTACCCATTGGAATATAAAACTCTAACTAACCTTACTAAAAAAGTTAGAAGGTTTAAACCAAGGGAAGCAGGGGAGTAGGAAGGTCAAAAAAGGGAGGGGAGAAGAAGGGGGAGGGAATTCATTAGGCCTTTAAAAATAAAAAGAGGGGAATAATATGGGAGGGGGTAGAAAGGGAAGTTAATCAAGGGAGGGGATAAGGGATACCGGCTTAAAGCAAACCACTGGTTTAAAAGGAAATAGTGTACTAAGAAGGGGCAGGACTAGGGAGGATACAAAAATGTCAGTGAATGCACAACTGATAATTATAACTCTGAATGTGAATGGGATGAACTCACTCATAAAACAGAAGCAAATATCAGAGTGGATTAGAAACCAAAATCCTACCATATGTTGTCTACAAGAAACACATATGAGGCAGGTGGACATACACAAGTTTAAGGTTAAGGGCTTGAGCAAAATCTTTTGGGCATCAAATGAGAAAAAGAAGGCGGGAGTGGCTATTATGATTTCTGACAAAGCCAAAGTAAAAATAGATATGATTTAAAAAGACAGGGAAGGTCATTACATCCTGATTAAAGGCAGTATAAACAATGAGTAAGTAACACTGCTCAATATGTAAGCACCAAGTGGCATAGCATCCAAATTCATAAAGGAGAAACTGGCAGAGCTCAAGAAGGAAATAGATAGTAAAACCATAATAGTGGGAGATCTAAATATTCCTCTTTCAGATCTAGATAAATCAAACCAAAAAATAAATAAGGAAGAGGTAAGAGAGGCGAATGAAGTCCTAGAAAAATTAGATTTAATTGATATGTGGAGAAAAAATAAATAGGGACAAAAAGGAATACACCTTCTTTTCAGCTGCACATGGTATATTCACAAAGATTGACCATGTAATAGGGAATAGAAACATTGCAAACAAATGCAAAAGAGCAGAAATAATAAATGTAACCTTCTCAGATCATAATGCAATAAAAATAACAATTAGTAAGGGCACCTGGACAGGCAAATCAAAAACTAATTGGAAATTAACTAATATGATTCTCCAAAACCAGCTAGTCAAAGAAGAAATCATAGAAACAATCAACAATTTCAATGAAGAGACATCCTACCAAACTCTGTGGGATGCAGCCAAGGCAGTACTCAGGGGGAAAATTATATCCTTGAGTGCATATATTAACAAATTAGGGAGGGCAGAGATTAATGAATTGGGCATGCAACTCAAAAAACTAGAAAGTGAGCAAATTAAAAATCCCCAGATGAAAACTAAATTAGAATAACTAAAAATCAAGGGAGAAATTAATAAAATTGAAAGTAAAAGAACTATTGAATTAATAAATAAGACTAGAAGCTGGTATTTTGAAAAAAACAGATAAAATAGACAAAGTACTGGTCAGTCTAATAAAAAAAGGAAAGAAGAAAACCAAATTGACAATATCAAAGATGAAAAGGGAGACCTCACCTCTAATGAAGGGGAAATTAAGGCAATCATTAAAAACTATTTTGCCCAATTATATGGCAATCAATATAACAATATAGGAGATATGGACGAATATTTACAAAAATATAAACTGCCTAGATTAACAGCAGAAGAAATAGAATACCTAAATAATCCCATATCAGAAAAAGAAATTGAACAAGCCATCAAAGAACTCCCTAAGAAAAATCACCAGGACCTGATGGATTCACAAGTGAATTCTATCAGACATTCAAAGAGCAACTAATCCCAATACTATACAAATTATTTGATATGATAAGCAAAGAAGGAGTCCTATCAAATTCCTTTTATGACACAAATATGATACTGATCCCAAAGCCAGGGAGATCAAAAACAGAGAAAGAAAACTACAGACCAATCTCCCTAATGAACATAGATGCAAAAATCTTAAATAGAATACTAGCAAAAAGACTCCAGCAAGTAATTAAGAAGATCATCCACCATGATTAGGTGGGATTTATACCAGGAATGCAAGGATGGTTCAACATTAGGAAAACCATCCACATAATTGACCATATCAACAGTCTAACAAACAAAAATCACATGATTATCTCAATAGATGCTGAAAAAGCCTTTGACAAAATACAGCATCCATTCCTATTGAAAACACTGAAAAGTATAGGAATAGAAGGGCCTTTCCTAAAAATAATAAACAGTATATACCTAAAACCATCAACAAACATCATATGCAATGGGGATAAATTAGAAGAATTCCCAATAAGATCAGGAGTGAAACAAGGATGCCCATTATCACCTCTATTATTCAACATAGTACTAAAAACACTAGCAATAGCAATTAGAGAAGAAAAAGAAATTGAAGGTATCAAAGTGGGCAAGGAGGAAACTAAGCTATCACTCTTTGCAGATGATATGATGCTCTACTTAAAAAATCCTAGAGAATCAACTAAGAAGCTTGTAAAAATAATCAACAACTTTAGCAAAGTTGCAGGATACAAAATAAATGCACACAAATCATCAGCATTTCTATACATTTCCAACAAACTAGAGCAGCAAGAAGTAGAAAGAGAAACACCATTTAAAATCACCCTAGACAATATAAAATACTTAGGAATCTGCCTACCAAAACAAACACAGGAATTATAGGAAAACAAATACAAAACACTTTCCAAACAAATAAAACTGGATCTAAACAATTGGAAAGCCATTGGTTGCTCATGGGTAGGATGAGCTAACATAATAAAAATGACCATTCTACCCAAATTAATTTACCTATTTAGCGCCATACCTATCGAACTACCAATTCTTTACTGAATTAGGAAAAACTATAACAAATTTCATTTGGAATAACAAAAAGTCAAGAATATCAAGGGAAATAATGAAAAAAAAATGTGAAGGAAGGGGGCCTAGCAGTACCAGATATTAAACTATACTATAAAGCAGCAGTCATCAAAACAATATGGTACTGGCTAAGAGACAGAAGGGAGGATCAGTGGAATAGACTTGGGGTAAGTGACATCAGCAAGACAGCGTGTGATAAACCCAAAGAGCCCACCTTTTGAGACAAAAATCCACTATTTGACAGAAACTGTTTGGAAAATTGGGAAACAATATGGGAGAGATTAGGTTTAGATCAACATCTCATACCCTACACCAAGATAAATTCAGAATGGGTGAATGACCTAAATATAAAGAGGGAAACTATAAATGAATTGAGTGAACACAGAATAGTATACTTGTCAGATCTCTGGGAAAGAAAAGATTTTAAAACCAAGCAAGAGTTAGAGAAAATTACAAAATGTAAAATAAATGATTTTGATTATATCAAACTAAAGAGCTTTTGTACAAACAAAAACAATGCAGCCAAAATCTGAAGGGAAACAACAAATTGGGGAAAAAATCATTATAACGAAAAACTCTGACAGGGGTCTAATTTCTCAAATATACAAGGAGTTAAACCAGTTGTATAAAAAATCAAGCCACTCCCCAATTGATAAATGGGCAAGAGACATGAATAGGCAATTTTCAGGTAAAGAAATCAAAAGTATCCATAAGCACATGAGAAAGTGTTCTAAATCTCTAATAATTAGAGAAATGCAAATCAAAACAACTCTGAGGTATCACCTCACACCTAGCAGATTGGCTAAAATGAAAGAAGGGGAGAGTAATGAATGCTGGAGGGGATGTGGCAAAACTGGGACATTGATGCATTGCTGGTGGAGGTGTGAACTGATCCAACCATTCTGGCTGGCAATTTGGAACTATGCTCAAAGGGCTATAAAAGGATGCCTGCCCTTTGATCCAGCCATACCATTGCTGGGTTTGTACCCCAAAGAGATCATAGATAAACAGAATTGTATGAAAATATTTATAGCTGCACTTTTCATGGTGGCAAAGAACTGGAAAAGGAGGGTATGTCCTTCAATTGGGGAATGGCTGAACAAATTGTGGTATATGCTGGTGATGGAATACTATTGTGCTAAAAGGAATAATAAACTGGAGGAGTTCCAGGTTAACTGGAGAGACCTCCGGGAACAGATGCAGAGCGAAAGGAGCAGATCCAGAAGAACATTGTACACAGAGACTGATATACTATGGTAAAATCGAATGCAATGGACTTCAGTACCAGCAGCAATGCAATGACCCAGGACAGTTCTGAGGGATTTATGGAAAAGAACGCTACCCACATTCAGAGGAAGAACTACAGAAGAGGAAACATATAAGAAAAACAACTGCTTGAACACATGGGTCGGGGTGGACATGATTGAGGGTGTGGACTCGAAACTACCACACCAATGCAACTACCAACAATTTGGAAATTGGTCTTGATCAAGGACACATGTTAAAACCAGTGGAAATGTGCATTGGCCATGGGTGGGGAGAGTGTGGGGGGTGAAGGGGAAAGTAGGAGCATGAATCATGTAACCATGTTAAAAATGAATATTAATAAATGTTAAAAAAAGATCATTGATAACTTCGAAGATATCCATTTCAGTGGAGAGATGAGAATGGAAACCAGATTGCAAAAGGTTTGGAGCAAGGTAGTCTGCTATAAGAGTGAGGAGTATATGTGGGAGGCTTAAGAAGACAAGAGAACATTTGGTAGATTTACTATGAGGAGCTCAAGAATTAATCATTTGAGAGCTCTTTGTTATCAAATGTGTCCAGTTGAGATATGAATTTGTAGGGACCAAGTCAACCTGGCTGTGTCACTCTCCAGCTCTATTCGAGAGCACATGAGGAAAAGATTTCTCCAGATTCACACTGATCCTGGATCATTGCATGGGGTCTGACTGCAAAAAAGGTCAGATTAATTAGTGATCAAGAACTTCAAGAAAGTTTTGCTGAGAGGTCTTGAAGTTTAGGAAATACACAGGTGTGTGATGTGGATCATTGCTAGTTTTTGCTGTGTATGATTATTTACTTAAGTATTTTGAGTTTGCATTAACTTTAAGAATTTATACATCTATGTCCTCTACTCTTTTTATGCATTTTGCCATTGAAACAACCCAGTAAATGGTGCTTTGAACTGTATTATATTTTATATACTGTCATTGTCAATCTGAAGTGAATGGTTCCATGGGATGATTAATTAGAATGCTGAGATAATCAATCTTAGTACATTGAATGTTGGTGTTTATCTTAATACTGTATATTTTCAGATGTCAAGTATACCACAAGTGATTTTTCATGAACCATGAAACTTTTGGTCATGGGAAGGAATGTAATCTGGCTTAGAATCAAAGATCTGTAGTTGGAAAGGACTCCGAAAGCCATATAGTCCTAGCCCCTCATTTTATAAATGAGGATCAGAGGGCCAGGGAGGTTAGTTTGTTTTGTCCAAGGCCAAAATAGAGATGAAAACTTACCTTGACCAGTTCTGAGTTTAATTCTAATTTGAATGGTCTTGAATTGAAAATTTCTTTTCCTCTTCTGGATGGGTATGAAGAGAAAGATGATAGAAGTGAAACTCACTTTGAATGAATTCTTAGTACTACTGCAGAAGGATTTTTAGTCTCCAGGGACAAAATTCTTAGGTACACAGACCAGTCAACCATGTAAAGTGGAATCCTTAGGCATTGTCTTTCTTTTAATTTACTTCCTCCTATTTCTCCTGCTTTCTCCTGCTTCTGCTCAAGAGCAGTATTTCTGTCCCAAGCCTCTTTTAGATTCAGGATTATAAAGTTTTAATTATAAAATGAACTTTCACCAATTAATGATTGTCAACTTACAGAATCGTTTTTAGTAGCACCTGTCAACAAATTGGGTTTAATTTATATTAAATTCTTAAGTAGAATGCCATATACCTGTATTGAACCTGAGTTTGGACCTGGGGGTGGGTGTGGGGAATACCAAGAAAAATAGCTACAATTTTATACCCTATGAATTAAATTCAATCTTAAAAAATAGTGAATCTGACTTTTTCTCATCTATCTCTAGCTTCTTACGTTTCCACCCTAGAGTTAAAGAGAAAAATCTCCCAAGCAAAGCTTAGATTTTTCTAGAGTTGCTTCTAAATATCAAAAGGCATGAAAGATACTGAATGTACAAAATAGATTATCAGCTGTAGGACAGCTTTTTATTTCCTATATCCCAAAAGAAATGCTTAAAACACAAAAGACTCAAAAGTACATAACGAAATATATAAAAGATAAAACAATAACTCATTACAACTATTAAATTCTTTACATTAAATTCTAATGTAGTTATTAACTTCTTTACTTAAATGTAAAAGTTCTTTGGGAAACCAGAGACCATTCATTTTGCTCTCTGTGGAATTTGCAAGTCAATGTCTCCTGGCAAATCAAAGTATGGCTTAGACTTTCCTAGTCCTTTTAACTACACCATTCTCCTGGCGGTGCTACTACAAATAGTATATCTTCTCCAAGAAGTGACTTCTTCTGGGCATCTAGCACAAATCAGATATTCCTAGACTTCTGAAGTCACAAGATAGCAACTAAGGCTGAAAATAAATAATTTTCAGGATCATAGGTCAATGACTTGAGCTCAAGGACAGAAATACAAAGCAGAGGATTCCGTTAGACATAAAATCCAGGCTTTGCCTCACCTAGGCAAAGCAATTCTCTCATTTTCACATGATAATACCTACCATTACATTGGGGTTGGGGGAAAGGGTGGAGAAGGGGAGAAGAGAGAAGAAAGTAATCCTTTTCTTTCCCCCACTCAGGTGGAAATCCAAAGGAGAGCTAGCAGATTTGCAAACAATGTTCTCAAAAGAATGGAAGAAAGGAGCAGTTATTTCTTCTTAATTCCTTTGACTGAGTGGATGCTACTGTTCATGCATGTCCTTTAGCAAGGGGCCAGAGTACATATCCCATTCAGATGTTCAGGCCTATGAAAAGAGGATGTGCCAGTACATCCTCTGCTACAAATACATTTGAGAATAATAGAAGGAAAAGAAAGAAAAATAGTACTGTGTACAGGAAAGGAATTTTCAGTGCCAATAAGATATGGTTTGATAAGACTACTTGATTTTACAACTGCTTAGGGGTTATTTCAATAAGACCTCTGTAAATGGCATTTGGATACTTCAAAGCTTCCATTATTTCATCCATACTCCCACCACTGACTCAGAACACCATCCAATCATTTTAATAGTGATCTCCTGGTAGCCATTCTTCTGAGATGAGCCCGTCTAAACTCAGCTAGACTGGTCCTTGAACAATAGTATATTATTGAAGCAATGAGTATTTGAAATTATTGTAGCAGGCATAATTTCATGGAGCATGTGTGGAACTGAGCTGTGTTCCCCTGAGACACTGAATTAATTCTTTTAAAATCTGTCCTTGGAAAAAATGGGGGGAAAATAAGAATTAGAGCATTAGGATGATCTTGCAAAAATTATTTCTGAAGAACAACTAGGGAACCACTGGAACGCACATATATGTGATTGGGAATGCAAATGTTATCCCAGGATTACAAAAAAGGATTTTGTGATTGTGCATTTACTTTGGAAAAATATAGATTATTGAAAAATAGTAGGTGCCTTTTTTAGATTTAGATTTTAGAAATGCCACATTTCTAAGAGAAATGTGAGGCTCATTTTCAAAACAAGAAAGGAAAAAAAAGAGGAAGAGGAATCCTAATAATCCCAAAACTTCACTTCAAATAGAAATAAGTAAAAACAAATCCTAAGTGGGCATGAGATGGGAAAAAAAGTATAATGAAAATTCTAAATATGGAACAGTCTATTGAGACAAAATAATTGATCTTAATTGCATTATAAAAAGAGCATGTAAAATAAAACTTCATATAAAAATAAAAGCTTCATATCTGAGAAGCTTTAATAAAATCCATGCTATAGCATTTCATTAAAAATTATTTAAAATAGGGGGCAGCTGGGTAGCTCAGTGGATTGAGAGCCAGGCCTAGAGACAGGAGGTCCTAGGTTCAAATCTGGCCTCAGACACTTCCCAGCTGTGTGACCCTGGGCAAGTCACTTGACCCCCATTGCCTACCCTTACCAATCTTCCACCTATAAGTCAATACACAGAAGTAAAGAGTTTAAAAAATTAAAAAAAATTATTTAAAATGAACAAATTGATTTTGATATAAACATTGCCAAATAAATTAAAAACTGTCCAATCCATTTGAACAAGGGAAAATGATCAATGCCTTATATTTATTGGAGAAGGCCTGTTAATATAGCCCAAAGAATTTCTATTCCCTCTGAATTCATTTAGAATTTTTATTAATGAGCTGGAATAAGGAGGGGGTAGTTTGTCTTCTTTGTATTTATAACTGACACTAAATTGGGAGGTCCTACTAGAAGAGATGAGAACTAAATATAAACTGTCTAGATTTAACAAGTTAGATTTAATGAATGAAAAATAACTTGCAAAAGTCAGCTTGGACAAGATATAAAGCAATATTATTCTGAGGCAAATAAATAATTTGCAGCCATAAAGTACTTCAGAGAAAATGGAGAGCATTAATGCCAAATAACCTTACAAAAGATAGTGGGAAAGCTATTTATATCAAATTAAAATATGATGAGACTGGAAAGGCCAAAACATTTTAAGGTGACGTAATAATGGAAAGAACAATTACTATTTATGTCATTGGGGGAAAGTTCATTCAACTCTCTGAACTCTTCCTGATTTATTAATGTGCCATTGTGAATAGAAAGCTGTTCTCAGAGTCAGCAAGACCTGAGTTCAAATCCAACTTCAGGCACACTCTAGTTGTTTAGCCTCTCAGTGCCCCAGGAACACCAAGGTTGCAGAGAAGGTGTCCTCTGCAAAAGGACTTTCATCTTAAGGAAATTCTATATTTCAACAAAAGCCCAACTCTGTTCTTTATCTAGGCATTTGACAACACGACAGGCAAAAATATCTGTTCCCATGAGGAGCTTACATTTTAATAAGGGAATGAGAAGTGAACACAAGTTAATATTATAAAAGATGAAATGGGATCAAATCTAAGGAAGGTTTAAATTAAGGTTAAAATTTAAATTTAATTAATTAAACAATGAGTTAATAAATTAAATTGAACATTTCTTATGTTGTGACTTTAGTTGGTAGTCTGGTAAAGCCTGTGGACCCTGGCTTAGAATAAATATTTAAGGGAATAAAATAAAATACATAGGCTCACATTGAAATGCAGTTATTGAGATAATTTTTTAAATATAAAAACAAGTTCATGGATCCCAGGTTAAGAACCTCCAGTCTAAAAATGTGAAGAAGAAGAGATACTTTTCATCTGGAGGCAGAAGAAGGAGATTAAGGAAAGCTTTATTGTTTATCCTTCATTTTTATAAAGGACTATAAACTGATGAAACACACTCTCCTCCTTTCTTAGACCATCAGTACAGAATGTGGCATGTTCTGTCAGGAAAATTGACTTCTTTTTTTAAGAGTTTTACTAATCATTCTCTTAATAAGCCATTTTAAAATTTTCCTAAGAATCAAAGCCAATCTCACCAATTTACAGTTTCCAGACTTTATTAAATCTGGGCCTGGTGACTTGAATTTATCAAGTTCTCCCCTCTTCCCTCTGAATCTTCATTTGAGGAAGGGCCCAAGCCAGCCATGCTTCTCTCTGGGTTCCCTTCCTGACTCTCTGATTTCCTTATCTTTTATCATTAATAACACTAACCCATAGTAAGTACCTTACACCAACCTTGATTTTCAGCTCCTTTTTAATGTGTTGTCTTCCCATATTTGAATGTAAACTCTTCAAGGGTTCGATCTGTCTTCCTTTTTGCTTGTATTTGTATTCCCAATGCTTTGCACAATGTCTACCACATAATAAACATTTACTAAATTCTCTCTCTCCCTCTCCTCTCTCTATCTCTTCTTCTTCTTCTTCTTCTTCTTCTTCTTCTTCTTCTTCTTCTTCTTCTTCTTCTTCTTCTTCTTCTTCTTCTTCTTCTTCTTCTTCTTCTTCTTCTTCTTTCTTCTTCTTTCTTCTTTCTTCTTCTTTCTTCTTTTTTTTTT
>NW_025346698.1:0-1324 GCF_016433145.1 Gracilinanus agilis | reverse complement strand
TATTGTTTTGCATTCTTATACATTTGACTCAATTTGCTACATATTTGAGAAAGGAAGTCTTTGTCAGAGACATTGGCTATAAATTCCCCCAATCCCAATTTGTTGTTTCCTTTCAAATCTTGGTTATTTTGGTTTTGTTTATATAAAACCTTTTAAATTTAATGTAATCAAAATTATCCATTTTTCATCTCATAATATTCTCTTAGTCTTCCATAAGCCTAAGTGCCAAAGGCCATTGAGTTCACATTGATGACAAGGTCACACGTGAACCCTGAAATCTCCAAGGCAAGATTTCCAGGAGAATGGATTTCCACCTAAGCCTCCCTATATGACACTTTTCTCATTAACACTCCCTATTTAGTGATTAATATCCCTACTCAGCCCCAGGAAATACAGAAGAACACTATAGGCTATTATTAGAACCCTTACAAGCCCCCTACAAACTCCTAGGAAAAGCTCCGCCTTTATATGTAATAATACAGAAATTCCCTTAGAGCCTCCCTATAACAAACCATGAAATAGTGAGTTAATGTTAAAGATTTTAAAACTCTAATTTAGATACACATGACAGCCTGTGGCCTGCAAGCTGACAATTTTGGCTATATTTTACCTTCATTTTTTTGAAGAAGCAGTTAAAATTTTGTGTTTTCTGCTTATTGTTACCAATGACTTGACCTATTGCATAGAAATTCAATGAAAATGTTTTATTTCCTGTTAAAAAAACACTTAATTCATTTCAACCAATATCTATATACATATCAACATCTATATCTATATCTACACCTTTTTATCTATTCCTTCAAGCAGGAAGATAGGGATATTCCCTATTGAACAAGTCAATAAACAGTCAAGGAATAAACATTTATTAAGTACCTATTAAGTACTAGTAATACTCTTAACTGCTAGAGTTTCGATATGGATTGCTATTGTTACAAATGATTTATCATTTTTTAAAGCCATATAGGCTAACCTTACATTACCAGGATGATCCAAAAGCTTACTATCACGTATTGCTCTTTGAAGCCTCAGGTAGAAAATAATAAAATAAAATAAAAATCTTTTGCAGGTCTTCTATTTTAATTATCACCAGCAAGTTTAAAAAATCAGTGTGATAAATTACAGTCTGAAATTTGAAGACTGGCAACTATAGCAAAATCTTTGTTATCTTGTAGGAGCAGGTTGGTAACATTAATTATGCAGTACATGCAGTGCTTGAGTTTACTACTGAAGAAGTTGCAAAGTTCTTGGAGTCAGGTTTAAATGCAAAATTAAAGTTCCCTTGGACTGTGTAAAATGGAGCTCAGTATACAGCCTAGGCAGGGAT
>NW_025346697.1:0-4489 GCF_016433145.1 Gracilinanus agilis | reverse complement strand
ATATATATATATATATAATGTAGCTTTAGAGTTTCTTTTGAGTTATACCCATTTTTATACTGATTTTCTTTTTCCTCTTTATTTTAACCTAGAAATTGGCAATAAGAAGTTTTATAAGTACAGCAAAGAGAAAACATTGAAGTGGCTGAATAAAAAGGTATAGTGGGGTTTTGTTTTTTGTTTTTAGCATTAAGTCTCTGTGTATTTAAAGTGGGAACATTAATATAACAAATTATTTTATTTGAAACAGCTTTTTTAGAATGAACTGAGCCAGAAAAGCTACATTAGAATTGCCAATTATGATCCAATTAAAAGCATATTAATAATAATTATTCATTTCTAAAGTTCTTTAAGGTTTACAAAGCACTTTCTCCACAGCAGCAGCATAAATTAGATAATGGAAATATTATTATCCTCATTTTACAGATGAAAAAAATAGAAACTCAAAATGGTTAAACGACTTATTCAGGTCATTTAGTTAGCAGGCATCATAGCAAGGACTAAGATTGAGGTCTTTCTTCTGTCCAAGTCTAGCCCTGGGGGAGACTTCCTCTTGCCATCTAGATAGTATGACAAGATTCCCATGCACACTGGGGCAGTTTGAATATGGGTAAATTGGCAGAAAGGACCTTAAAAAAGGCTTATTAGGTGCTTAAAGAAAAGTGGAAAATATATTTATTGACCTGGAAAACAGTATCATCTCTAATCTTGTGGGATACTGTATAGATATTTATAGAAACCTAAAATAATTATTCCTAGACTTCCAAAGTAAAACTTGATTAGCCTCCACAAAGCCTTATGTTAATTTCTTTCTTTATCCTTATGGCATGGTTTTCCACATTGAGAAGAGTCAGATGTTCTTTTTTTGGTTTGTTTTTGTTTGTTTTTGTTTTTTTTTAACCCTTGTACTTCGGTGTATTGTCTCATAGGTGGAAGATTGGTAAGGGTGGGCAATGGGGGTCAAGTGACTTGCCCAGGATCACACAGCTGGGAAGTGGCTGAGGCCGGGTTTGAACCTAGGACCTCCTGTCTCTAGGCCCAACTCTCACTCCACTGAACTACCCAGCTGCCCCAGATGTTCTTTTAATAGACACTGATTTCCTTCATTTTTTCTTCCCCTTTTTTAATCATTCTGTAGGTGGATCAGACTGTGAGAGCTTTAAAAATTGACAATATAAATGTAGGTGCTCGGGTACTATCTGCAGCATTTATCCCAGGTGACCGTGGCTCCATTGTCAAAGAAGGTAAGTTCATAGAGTCATATATTAGAGCTTGAAGGGCCACAGCTACTTTCAGATATATCCCCTTTATTTCACAGATAAAGAAACTGAGATACAGAGAAGTTAAATGACTTCCTCAGGGTCATGTAGCTGGTTTAGTGACTGAGGTGAGACTTGAAACCAAGATATTGCAGCAGCTACCATCTTAGAATAGAGTGAGATGCCTGCCTCTCAGTACTTATCTGGATTTTTTTAAGCCTTTGATTTTTAATTCTGACTTTTATTTTTAATTTATGTTATTTCTGATAGTTATGGTTTATTTCTGATATTTATTTTACCTAAACCAGTATGTAACAGGTGTGTAATTTTTTTCTGATTCAAGTAACATTTCCCTAGCAGACTTCCTTTTATTAATGCTTGCTAAAATGATAAAAAAAACTGACTTAGATTTATTTAAAACTTGTATATAGTAAGAATAGTAGGGAATGTTTCAAATACATGCATGATTATTTTTGTTTTAATTGAAACATCTAAATAGTTGTACAGGTTGAGGACTCAAAATGCATCTTCCAAGGATAGGATGAAAGAATTGGGTGTACTTAACCAAAGAAGAGAAGTCATTGATAGCTTCTTGAGATATATGAAAAGTTTTCATGTAAAAGAGAGCATAGACTTGTTCTGCTTTGTAGCAGAGACTAAGTCTACGACAAAAGAGTAGCAATTTAAGAGTTAGATTTTATAACATTAGAACTAGATGGGACCTTAAAGATCATGTTGTCCAGCAGAGGTGATGTTGAATTAGTAAGTATTGGAACCAGGCTTCAAATCTAGATCTTTTGCTACCATATGTTCAATATAAAGAAAATATAAAGAAAAAGAACAATTAAAGCTATCTAAAAAGAAATGGACTTCTTCGCAATTTGTGTTTATTGCCCACCATTAAAGTTTTTCAAGTCGAAGTTATTGACCATTTATTTTAGATGTTATAGATGGGATTAATGCCTTGGGTGTGAATTCAGCTAGATGACCTAGATTGGCCATCTTTATAAAATGGTCATTCCTTGAGGGCATCAGCTATTTAGTTTCTACCTTGGTATTGCCATTTCCTATGATAGCACCTGGCATCTAGTAGGCACTTAGTAAATGCTGCTCATTGACTTAAAAATCAGCTATTCAATGATTATACTTCTTTCAAGCTAGTTAGTGTAACAGGTTATTGAGTTGGCCATTCATTCTGCAGCACCTCACATCTCTCACCTGGATGTGTAGACATCTGCTCACTCCCTGCATGGGCTTGCCTGCTCGAATCTGACTCTACTCACAGGTTTAGCAACCCAAGAAAGGACTACCACCACACAGTTACACTCAAACTCAGAGTCTTGGGAGTCATTCTGTTTTGGGGATGTTATCTTCTCCTACTTCCCACTCTAAATCTTGAACTCTTGTGATGTATTTCTATGTGCAGTCAGCCCCTCCCATAAATGACAATTAAATCTTATGAATATTCACTTATTTATCAGTAAGGCAAAAGACATTGTAATATCACTAGTACTCATGTACTAAAGCAAAGATAGGAAAGGTAAATATGTCACAGTGTACAAATAAGCCTGCATTAACCTTCTGTCTTAGAGTCAATACTAAATATTAGTTCTAAGGCAGAATAGTCATAAGGACTGGGCATTGGGGTTCAGTGACTTGCCAATGGTCACACACATAGAAAGTATCTGAGTTCAGATTTGTACCCAGAGCCTCCTGTCCTCATACCTGGCTTTCTATCCACCTGGCTGCCCTTGTACTTAACCTCTATCAGTCACTGTAGTGTCCATCACTTCAGCTTCAGACCTTGTTAATGTAGTTCTTAAATCTGTCCTTTTACCTCTGTTTCTTCTTATCTTTCTGTGTTTAAGCCAAATCCTTTATACAAATGACTCTACCTGTGCTTCCAACTAACAAACAATAGAATAAATCTGGGAAGAAACTTGGAGAACATACTGTGCAGCCTTCCTACTTCATGTAAGAGGAAACTGAAGCCTATGATTAAGTGAGAGGGCTGGACTATATACCTCCCAAACTATATCCTTTCAATTTCTCCAACTCTTCATTTGATAGTTAGAGAAGTTCTACTACCTTTATGTTTATACAATGTGATTAATTTATAAAAATCTCACAACTAAGTTTGGAAGCCATTGTCCCGTTATCTTCCTGTATGACTCAAACATGTAAGGTTCAAGTCATTTTGTATAAAAAGAAATTTGGAGAGTAGTTCATAGTATATAATAAAGGCAGTCATCTTTCAAACATTCCTAGCATAGTCTGCTAGCCAGACCATGCTAGGAGGGGTGAGGTTCCCTTTTTGCCAAGCACTAAGCAGTTTCTGTGACTTGTAGGAAAAGGAGATTCTGTCCTTGCACCTTGAACTCTATTTTTGAACCTACTGTTTTTTTGTTTTGATTCAGTTTTAGAACTGGAAGAGACCTTAGAAGGTTCCCCTCATTTTACAGATGAAACAAAAGCCCAGGATAAGTAAATTGCCTGAGGTCTCCTAGTTAATATTAGTATCAAAATCAGGATTTGAACCTAGGGCATCTGACTCCAAATACAGATCTTTCTGCTATATCATGAACTGACTCTGTTGTCTTCTGGGTTAAGCTGACCCTGAAAATCCCTCCACTAGACATCAGTAATTCTAAAAAACAAGATGACTTCATTTCTGATACGGTTTTTAAAATCATTTAGGAATGGCCATGAGTCTGTAAGGGTCTTGATGTGTGAATCTTATATTTCAGCTTACAAATAAACATCCAACTTACAAGGGAACTTTTGGAATATAACCTCTCAAAGTTGGGGAGTGTCTGTAATTCAAAATAGTTTCCCAGGTAACAGAAGAAAGATGGAGATGCATTTTGCATTCCCCATATATCATTTATTTTTTGCTTTTCATTGTGCAATTTGGAGGCTCTAGGGAGAATAGAACAATGCTGTTTATGCTTATTTTGAATGTTTGTTAACGGTTGCCTCTGAATTTCACAAATAGTGAATGATTTTTAATTAAGGAGTTGAAGAAATCTTATCACTCATTTTGGAATGAGGCTATGGAAAATTACTTTTACACTCAGGAATTTTATTGGGGAAAAAAACACCCAAGAACTCCCCCTCCCCTCTCTCTTCCTCTATCTTCTTTTTTTTCTCTCTCTCTCTCTGTTTCTCTTTCTCTGTCTCTGTCTTTTACCCCCCTTCTCTCCCTCTCTTTATTTCTCTCTCTCTCTCTC
>NW_025346696.1:0-1222 GCF_016433145.1 Gracilinanus agilis | reverse complement strand
ATATATATCATGGTGGCTGGGGAATTCTTTCTCTTCCCTCATTGCCCTGATCTTCCTGGGCATTACCTCTTTGACTATCTGGATGTTGGGGATATTACTGGACCTCCTTTGCTGGACCTCAGATTCTAGTCCTTCATAGGCAATGCAGTCCCACTGATCTCCGTGTCCCCTGTGTGCACGTGTTATATATGTTTGTATGTTTGTGTATATGTGTGTTGGGGGAAGTTTGTACACATATGTATGTTTGTGGGTATACGTCTGAACACATGGTGTCAAATGGGCCTGACTTAGGAGTATATGAATTTCAACTTGTCTATGAGGAGACAAGATTGACAGGGATTAGGGGTAAGGAGCACTGTAGGAGATGAGGAAGCTACTGACAATCTTTCTTTGTAGATCTCAAAGATGAAGCAATAAATATTTAGGGAATGCCACAAGATAGTGATACTTTTATTCCCCCCAAGTGCTTGTTGGTTCTTAAGACATCCCTACGTGCTTGGAGAGGAACTTCGCAAATCAGAAGGGCAATGCGAGTCACAGAATGTTGCAAGGGTGTTAGAGCACAGAATGTCAGAGCTGGGAGTATCTTAGAATATAGAACATAAAAGTTGAGAGGACCTTTAGAACAGAAAATGTCATAGCTGGAAGGGCCTTGGAAATATAGAATGTTAGAGCCAGAGGGATCCTGGAATAGAGGCTGTCAAAGCTGGGAATAACTTTAAAACATAGACCATCAGAGCTGGGAGGATCCTTAGAACACAGAATGTCGGACCCTTAGAACAAAGAATGGTATTGTCAGAAAGAACCTTCAATATTATCTTATGCTTATTTTCATTTTACACACAGGGCAACTGAGGAAATGACTTGGTAAAAGTTACACAGGAAGTAAGGAGAAGAACCAGGACTGAAACCAAGATCTCATGACTTCCAAACCCAAGCTCAAGCCCAAGACTTCCTTCTTGCCCTTTTTCCTTTTCAAACTTTGTAGCTTTTCTAGGTTAAATAGACCAGTCCAAATTTCTGGAACCACCATCTACACTCCATTTGGGAACTGGGTAGGGATGTTGTCACTGTTGCTACTGATTCTCTTTTACTGTTTATTCAATTCTGCTACCCCCTGTCAGTAAAGTCAGTCTGTTGAATAAAAACTTACCCAGAACTTAAAAAAAACCCAGGCTGATCTTCCTTCCTTCCTTCCTTCCTTCCTTCCTTCCTTCCTTCC
>NW_025346695.1:0-16322 GCF_016433145.1 Gracilinanus agilis | reverse complement strand
GGACATCCCTTTCCAACTGCCTCTACAACTGAGTGACTTTGAGGACCTACAAAACCAGGGCCTTGGAATCCCTATGGAGCACTCAGGTGCTTAGAAGCAGGGAGACTCATACTTCTGAGTAATGATATACAATCTCACCTTTCATGAGGAAGCCTCCCCTCAACAACAGCTTATATCAACAAATTTGTTCATCTCTGATGTACCCTGATTGAGCTGTTTGTTACCATGTTCTAATAAACTTGTTTCACTGGCATAGCAAAACTGTTTTCACCTCTCCTCCTTCATCTCATTGTTTTGCCCAGGACCCATATTTTCCCCCAGAAGCCATAGCCCTTCACCCATATTCTGTGCCCACATAGTCAGGGTTTTGTCTTCAAGGTTTTCTCAGTGATACACACATTCATCATCTCATTCTCATTCTTCATGACCTCCAGATCCAAGGAATCCCTGATCACTGTCACAATGTGGGTTAGCCCATTGCTTATGTAGCAGTCTTCCATCACAGTTGATTTTGCAGTTTGGAAATATCACACACATGAATGGGGGGGAGGGGCGGGGAAACACTGCCAAAGAAAGTCATATATCAAGCTTAAATGTTGTCAAGGAATCTTGTCTTTCGGCCATTTGCCATCTCCTGCCACCTACTCACCCTGCCTCACTTCTAATACTACCCTTGGGTTGAGGACAGATGTCCACAGAAAAGTGGACTCAGTGTTGGAAGGATGCCTGCAAAACATTCAAAAGCTTTGTGCCTCCTTTTGAGATTTTTTTGGCAAATATTGGAGTGTTTTGCCATTTCCTTATTCAGTTAATTTTACAGGTGAGAAAATTCAAGCAAACAGGATTAATTGACTTGTCCAGAGTGACACAGTTAGAAAGGTTTGATTTTAATTTAGGTCTTCCTGATTCGAGACCTGACACTCTATTCTCTGTGTCACCATCCTGCCCTAAAATCTGGGGTAAGGGAGTTTTTTCTTTGTTGCTCTATAGAGTGGACACAATCCTTTTCCATTCCTCACTTCCAAAAGTCTATGTGGCCCTCAAAATCCTTTCACTCAGCAATGTTCTTGAGAAGAAAATCAGAGCCAGAAACTCTGCCTAGCCCATGGTAATAAGCATTTAATTAATGTTTATTAATAGAATTTGTATAAATAGTAAAGGAAACTGTACGACTACCAACAGATCTAATGCTTCCTGCTGTAATCTTGAAATTAATTTCTATTGCTATATATTTCTTCTTAGTTTTATTCTTCATCCACAAATAGAGTGCCTGTTTCTTTGTTTCTACAGAATTTTCTACGGAAAAGCCCTTACTTGTTTGCTAATCTATGTCTCTTGAAACATACCTCTAAATCAGTGGTTCCCAAACTTTTTTGGGCCTTTCCGGAAAAAATATTACTTAACGCCCCCTGGAAATTATGAAACTATTTATCAAACTCAGAATAAAATGTAATACAAAAAAAAGTGTGGCCATCACCACTTCCCTGGATCACTGTAGCACCCACCAGGGGGCTGTGGCGCCCACTTTGGGAATCACTGCTCTAAATGAATCATCAAGGATTTGCCAGGAGACTTTCTATGGCGATCACTTCAAAGGAAAGCAGTCCCTCAGGAAGAAACACATTTATTTGTTGGAAAGAATTCATTAGGCAAAGAATATTGCTTGCTTTTTAACAAAAGCAAAAAAATCACACTTTAAAAGAAAATGCCACATAGATGTAAAAGGTCTCTACCTGAGGCCAAACAGAAGAGATCTATTATTTATTCTAAGTGATGGCCATCAATAAATCTTAACATAACTTACACACCCTTAGAGTGTCCTTTAAGTCAAAGAACCCCAGTTCTGTCTGGGCCTGTGCCTATACCAACTAGGATAGACTCCTATGGATTCTTTTGAGTTTAGTCAATTAATAAAAATGCACTGAGCACTCCAGGTTGAAAGATGGACCATTACCTCCTTTTTCCTGATCAGTCATTTCATAGACTTATTTCATACAATCACAAAGTCTTGTTGGTAGTTCTGACTGGCATATAATATTTTGTTGAGTTTCTTGAATCCTTTAGAGTACAGGTATGAGTGGCTTGGAAGCTGAGAGGACAGCTGAGAATCTAATGAGGTCCTGAAATGCTCCACAACTGAAAAACTCAGCCCAACTTTACACTCTACTTTTTGTTTATGAATTCTTCAACTTATATTGGCTTAGTTACCTGTCCTCTGGCAATCATTAACCCATCTCCTGTTCCAGGTTCAAAAAATCCCTTGAACTGACTTAGCTGGCTGTCTCTATATACCTGGAATGCATGTTGATACCAGCCATCATACTATCAACACTTCTTACTACTTCCATAGTTCTGAAGTTTGGAAGTCTGCTCAGGATCTCTAGTTGCTCTTTTCTGTGTTATTGAATCACTTGGACAACTGGATCCTGATCCCCACTTTTGAACAAATATGATCTCTCCAAAATATGTGATAATATCTTCGTGGCCAATCTAAGAGCCTCTTCTGAGTTTTCCTTCTTGATCTCACCTGAACTTTTGACATCATTGACCTATTTGGTGCTACTGACTGTCCCCACTGATCTACTTGTCTGACTGCCTTTCCAATTGTCTTAGCTAAACCATAATGCAAGTCATGTTAACTAATTGGGACAGAAACCCTGTCTTATGATCTCTTCTCTTTTCTACCCATCAAACTCTCCCATATGGAAACCTCCTTACCTAAAAGTGACCTTTCCTACTCTTATTCACTACCATATCTAAAAGTCTAGATATGTATCTCTCCTAAGCTCCAATCCCATATCATGAACTATTTAATTACACTATTTCAACATAATATACAATAATTATCTCAAAGCTCCCAAGTATAAAACAGAACTCTTCATCTCAGACTCACCCAAAGCAATCCTTATTCCAAACATATCTAGTGTTTTAAGAGGAATACTAGAGGTAGCAATCCAGACAAACTCTCCCATCATTCCCCTCAAAACATATTTAAAAGAATACCTCAAATCTAAATCTAGAGTAGCAGAACAAAGAAAAGTAAGGGTGAGATATTTCAAATATAAGACAAGTTAGGACATTGGCAGATGAGATCCTTGATACTCAGGTCAAGGACTGCCTATAACAAAGACAGGGGCAATGCCAGCTGCATTGGGGGAAGCTGTTACAAAAGCAACAGCAACAACTTCAAGAGTTTTTAGCCCAGAAATTAGTAAGGGAGGTATAGTGCCTTTGCTGACACCTCATGAAGGACCTTAAACTACATGACAATTCTATTGCTCACACACAGTTCTGGGTCCCATTCCATGCACTGAGACATGCTGGCTGTTGTAACTGTAGAAAAGGATCAATTTCTGATAAATACTAAAGTTTAATACAGGAAAGGATGATCATACTTCACTCCATATTTACACACTATACCTCCACCACTTTGGAAGCACCAAAAACTTGGATATTCCCAGACCTAGCTCTGAAAATAGCAAGACAAAAAAGTCTAAAGCTTAGGACAGTGGCACTCCAAACCTGGATGAGCAAAGCCTCACTTAAACATAAAATTCAAAATCTTGAATGAAGCACAGACAACAAAGATAGAACTTGACCATAAATAGCTACTGAAGAGGCAGGAAAGATCAAACACAAACTCAAAAAAAGGCATCAATGTGAAAATAGCTACAACCAAACTTCAAAGAAAAATGTTAATTGGACACAAGCTCAAAAAGAATTCATAGAAGAGGTAAACAGAGACATATGATCAGTATAAAATCAGGAAAATAAATGACAATAATACAAGTAAAATAAGAAAAATAGAATTAATACCTTGTTAAGAGAGCCACAAAACAATCCTGAAGAAAATAACACTATAAAGAGAAGAACTGGTAACATGGGAAAGGACTCACAAAAATTCTCTGAAGAAAAGAATTTCTTAAAAGCAAAAGTGGGCAATTAGAAAACAAGACACGAAAATTCCCTGAAAAAAAAAATTATTCCTTAAAAATTAGAATCAGGTAAATAGAAACCATGACTCCTTGAGTCATGAAAAAAGAATTTTTTTAAGCCAATGGAATCAAAAATTAGGAAAAAAAATGTGAAGAATCTCAAAGGAAAAAGCTACTGATCTGGAAAATAATTAGAGGAGAGATAAGTTAAAAATCACTGGACCAGAGAGCAGCTGGGTTTGAGAGTCAGGCCTAGAGACGGGAGGTCCTAGGTTCAAATATGGCCTCAGACACTTCCCAGCTGTGTGACCCTGGGCAAGTCACTTGACCCCCATTGCCCTCCCTTACCACTCTTCCACCAAGGAGCCAATACACAGAAGTTAAGGGTGTGAAAAAAAAAAGAATCATTGGACTACTCAAAAAACATAATCATAAAAAGATTCTAGACATGATATTTCAAGAAATAATAGAGGAATAGTGAGTCAACATTGAAGTTTAGATAAGAGTAAAGTAGAAACTGAAAGAATCCACCCATGATTTAGAGTTGTTTTGAGAAATAGTCTAAATCAGTATTGATTAGCACATTGCAAATTAAAATTACTCTTAAGTACCACCATAATACTTATCAGAAATAGCAAAAACTTAAAGGTGTCTGTGGGAAACGGGACACTAATGAATCATTGATAGAGTCGTGAGCTGGTCCAACCGTCCTGGAGAACAATTTAGAGTTACACCTAAAGAGTTATAAAACTGTATTCTTTTGCCATAGTAATACTACCACTAAGTGCATATTACAAATAGATTTTCAAAAAGGAAAAGAATCCATACAAAAATTTTTAATGGCAGCTTTCTTTGTGGTGGCAAAGAATTTGAAACTGCTGGTATGCCAATCAATTAGGGAATTGCTGAACAAATTGAGGAATATCATGTGATACACTATTTAGCTAGAAGAAATATTGATATAGATTATTTTAGAAAAATGTAGTAAGACTGATATGAACTAAGACAAATTAAAATGAGCAGGACTAGGCAATCATTGTACACAATAAGAGCAATATTATAATAATGATGTGCTGTGAAATACTTGTCTGTTCTAATCAATAAAATGATCCAAGGTGATTCGAAAGGACTCATGACAAAAATCACCATGCTATTCCAGAATGTGAACAGATGAATTCACACTACAAATTGAAATATGATTTTTCACTTTTTGTATTTATCTTGATTTTTTAAATCCTTACCTTCTGTCTCAGAATCAATACTAAGTATTCATTCCAAATCACAAGTGGTAAGAGTTAGACATTTCAGGTTAGCTGACTTGCCCAGGGTCACACAGCAAGGAAGTGTCTGAGAGTAGATTTGAATCCAGGTCTCTCATTTCCACGACTGACTCTATTTCCCCTGAGGTATGCCTGGCTGCCTTTTTTGTTTTATTTTAAAAGCATGATTAATATAAAAATGTTTTGTGTGATTTCATATATAATGAATGTCATTTTGCTTTACATTTCAATTACTGGAAATGAGGTTGAAGGATAAAGAAAATTTGAAACTAAAAAGGAATGTTCAAATCTTAAAAAATGAATAAATGATCATTTTAAAAGAGAGAGAGAGAGAGAGAGAGAGAGAGAGAGAGAGAGAGAGAGAGANACTAAAAAGGAATGTTCAAATCTTAAAAAATGAATAAATGATCATTTTAAAAGAGAGAGAGAGAGAGAAAGAGAGAGAGAGAGAGAGAGAGAGAGAGAGAGAGAGAGAGAGAGAGAGAGAGAGAGAGAGAGAGAGAGAGAGAAATGGGCAAGTAGGTGGCTCAACAGATAAAGAGCTAAGCCTAGAAATTGGAGATCCTGGATTCAAATTTGGTCTCAGACACTTCTTAGCTGGGTAACTCTGGCAATTCAATTAATCTTAATTGCCTAGTATTTGGAATAATATTAAAGATACATGTATTGATAAGTTTACAGATAAGCAACTGTGAAATTGTCTCATGCACTGCGGAAGGGCTAGTGCAGGAGAATTATATGGAATGTAGAGTCTGAGCCAGAGGACCAACTGAAGCTGCTTGGCAGTTGCTCTCCTGTCAGCTGGGGAGAGGGACTGGCTGCTCTTTGCTCTTAGCTTTCTGCTTTGGAGATTTAGGGAAAGAAGATAAGATCCTGAAGTATCTTGGTATTTTCCTCTTGCCAACCTGGAAAAACACTAGGAATTTAATTCAGTAATTATTTAGTTTCTGGTGAATCATTTATCTGAAAAAGACCACAGAAGATCCTGTCTTTGCTCTTGACTCTGGGTTGAAACCCAGGGTCACAGCTGAGCTGTGACTAAGCCTCAGCAAACTTGTTTGACCTAGTTATATTTTAGAGACAACGTTTTAAGGAATAGATATATACAATTTTAAGAATATTAGATAGTTTATTTAGTTAAGGAATTCGGGTTTTAGTCAGAAGTAAGGAGAGAGTGTAGTTTTGGTGAAAACCCAAAACTGAAGGTTCACCATGAGGTGACAGAAGGTGGTTGGGCTTAGCCAGTATTTCCATAGTGTTAGGGACCCCTTTTGTTATAGCCTCAAATCAATTTATTCTTTATACTATACTATAATCTTAATAAATACTTTTATTTATATATATAAAAGTCTCTAGAGTGTTTCCATTGTGCTAGGCCCAGAGGTAACAATCCATAGCGATCCAGAGGAGTTACCTCACTGTTACAATCGAGGATACTTTGAACCTATCTATCAAAGTATCCGAACTGTTTCCATCATCATTTTTACACTAGCCTTTTCCACTCTTCTGCCTTGGAAACAATACTTAGTATTATTCTAAGAAAGAATTGTTGTTGTTGTTTTTAAAGAGACAGAAAAGAAGAGAGAGAGAGACAGAGACAGAGAGAGAGAGACAGAGAGAGAGACAGAGAGAGACAGAGACAGAGATGATTCAACTGCCAAACTAAAGAATCAGAAGGCCTGCTGGGCAAGCAAAATGAAAGAAGGTTAATGCTGCCTAGGGAATTCATGACACGAAGCCTGGGTACAGCAACAGTCATATTAACTATATAGACATTGTCAACACTATAATAATTTCTCATTACAAGAATGAGATCTGGCCAAAGCCATCCCAGAGAAACAACAAAAGGACATAAAACGTTCTTAAAGAGCTGGAGGAAATTATCTCACAGAGCAAACAATGTGAAGAATGTCATGTTTACCTGAGAAGTTTATTAATAAGAAATATGCATTTCTTCTGTGGATCTGCCCCACTTCCTGCTGGAATTGTATAAAAATCCCCATGCAGGTGGTGCCAAACACATTCAATCAAACTACCATTGATATCTAACCAACTCTGAGCATCCTGACACGATGTGCTGTTATGGCAGCTACTATGGGGGCCTGGGCTATGGCTATGGCTCTGGTTATGGCTGTGGATGTGGCTGCTTCCATGGCTTAGGCTATGGCTTTGGTAGCTGTGGCTGTGGAGGCCTGGGCTATGGTGGCTACGGCTATCGAGGCTATGGTTATGGCTGCTGCCGCCCATCTTGTTGTGGAAGATATTATTCCTGTGGCTACTACTGAACAACCACTCATTCCTGGCCTCTCACAGAATCCTTGTTCTCTCATGCTTTAAGCAAATTCCATTGCATTTTAAGAACAGCAGATTACATCAGCCTGTACAGCAAGGGGACATGGAAGAGCCATCACAATTGATGGAGCTTGCATGGCTGCAAGGTGGCAGAGACCAAGAGGACCCAGGACCCATCCTTCTAGGAAATGAAGCAAAATCTCTCCTTTCATAAGCAGACTCCTTCAATAAAAAGCTCATTTCTAGCAAGTTACTCAACTTTAGTGAAACATGGCTGAGGGGTCTATTATGATATTTGAATAAATTCATTTCACTGGCTTAGAAAAACTGTTTTCACTTCTCCTCCTTGACCTCCCAGTACTTGGGTTTCAGCCTCACAGCATGAAGAGATTTTCAACCTTCTGTTGATTTCAGAACATTTATTTTCCAGTTCATCTTTTCCAATGAAGTGATATTTCTAAAGATTTCTATTTTTAAAAAAAATTATTTCTTTTCCTTAAGTCTCTTTCTAAGGTTTATTTCTGTAGTACTTAAATGTTAGTACTTCATAACATCTGGGCTCCACTTTTCCCAGGCAGGGTATCTATCTCTATAAGCCATGGCTTATATCTCTTGCAGTTCTTCCCTCTTTCTCACAGTTCTTCCACCTTCTGTGTGCATATGGAGAAGGTTGCTCATTGCTTCATGCTACTTTTTCTACCATATCCAGATCCATAGTATTCCTGATGACTATCAGAACATGGGTTAGTCAACCAAACACTTATCTAGTTCTCTTCCACAAATTATCACTCACCAATTTGATGCTTTGGAGCACAGCACATATGAATTGTACACCACAAATACTACACAAGAATGTCATACACCATTCTGGAAGGTTGCCATGAAACCACAACCTTTGAAAGAGTTGTATCTCCTCCACCCACCTGAACCAGTGAAACTTAAAGTATTGTCCTGAGGTGAGACCTTACCATCCAGGAGAGGAGTGTACTCATTCTTTTTTCTCTTTGCAATTTTTTTTATTTTTCCCATATTATGTAAAAACAATTACATTTCTTTATAAATTTTATAATACCAATTCTCTCCCCCTCTCTTTTCCCCTACCCATTCCTGAGAAGATAAGTAATTTTTTTAAGTTTTTTTAATTTAATTTTTAAAAATTTTATCTTTATTTTAGTAACAAATTTATATATAATGTTTCCAAAGTTATATGATTTGTGTAGTTTCCTTCCCCTCTCTTCTGCCTTTTATTCTTTATTCCTTTTTTTTAATTTAATGGAAGACCTTGAAGTCCTCTTACCATAGAGATATGTAGGGATTAACCAGCCCACAGTGACAGGAAGTAGGCCAGCTTTAGTTGTAGGCTGGCAGTTGCTGACAGTTAAGAGAATCAGTTGCTGACAGTTGGTGAGTCAGTTGCTAACAGTTAGGGTTAGCAGTTGCAAGGAAATTGGCTGTTGGTTATGAATTGGCCATTGGGGGTTGGTTGTTGGTAGTATAGGTTGGTGTTTAGTTGCTGGAATATAAAGGTGGACCTGAGATTACTGAGAGGGCTTCTGGCTTTAGCTTTTAATTTTTTTTTTTAAACCCTCACCTTCCATCTTGGAATCAATACTTTGTATTGGTTCCAAGGCAGAAGAGTGGTAAGGGCTAGGTAATAGGGGTTAAGTGACTTGCCCAGGGTCACACAGCTGGGAAGTGTCTGAAGCCAGATTTGAACCTAGGACCTCCCATCTCTGGGCCTGACTCTCAATCCACTGACCTACCCAGCTGCCCCTGGCTTTAGCTTTTAAAGGGTTTTTTTTGCCTCTAGGATTTCTAGAGAGTAGGAAGTCTGACTCATAGACAAGGATCTGCTGTCAGTTGGTTACTGACAGTTTGGGCTGCTATCAAAAACTGATTGAAGGAATGAGTGAGTGCTAACTATCTATCATTTTAGGGAGTTAGTGAATCATTTATAGACAGTGTAGATTAGATAGGCCTGGTGTTTGCCAGGCAAGAAGAAGCTGTCCTCAGAAGAGAGTTAGAGATAGCTTTAGGAAACTTTAGGTACTATTAGGAATTTTAGGTATATTTATAGGGTATAAAATTAGTAATCTCTCTTTCCTCTTTTCTATCTTTCCCTCCTTTGCTATATTTTTTACTACCTCTATTTTAATTAAACTAAATTATTAATTGTTAAAAGCTGCTAGAAGTTTTCTTTGGCTTAAAGGGATAATATTAATTTCAACTCTACTATATTCTCATTAAAACTTAAATTATTAAAAGCTGTTTTCTTGGGGCAGCTGGGTAGCTCAGTGGAGTGAGAGTCAGGCCTAGAGACAGGAGGTCCTAGGTTCAAACCCGGCCTCAGCCACTTCCCAGCTGTGTGATCCTGGGCAAGTCACTTGATCCCCATTGCCCACCCTTACCAATCTTCCACCTATGAGACGATACACCGAAGTACAAGGGTTTAAAAAAAAAAAAGCTGCTTTCTTATTTTGTCAAAACCCCTATTTTAACCCTTACAAAGTAGTAAGTCATATGTTTTCATTTGCATTTGTACTTCAACAGTGCATTCTTTAGAGGTGGATAGCATTCTTTTTCATAAGTCCCTCAGAATAGTCCTGGATCATTGTATTACTGTTAGTAACAAAGATTTTCACATTTGATCATCCCACAATATTTCAGTTACTGTGTATAATGTTCTCCTGGTTCTGCTTATTTCACTTTGCATCAGTTCACATGCGTCTTTCCAGTTCTTCCTGAAATCATCCTGTTCAGCATTCTTTATAACACAAGAGTATTTCATCACCATTATATACCACAATTAGTTCTGCCTTGTCCCAATTGAGGGGTATCCCTTTAGTTTCCAGTTCTTTGCCACCACAAAAAGCACAGCTATAAATATTTTTGCACAAACAGGACCTTCCCCAATTTTTTTTATCTCTTTTGGATACAAACCTAGTAGTGGTATTATTGGATCAAAAAGCATGCATTCTTTTAAAGCCCCAGAATGGTTGGATCAATTCACAACTCCACCAGCAATGTGTTACTTTCCCAATTTTGCCTGAAATATTTATCATTTTCCTTTACTGTCATATTGGTCAGTCTGATAGGTGTAAGCTGTTACCTCTGAGTTGTTTTAATTTCCTTTTTCCCTAATCAAGAGGGATTAAAATATCTTTTCATATGGCAATTATTAGTTTTGATTTCTTCATCTGAAAACTGCCTATTCATATCCTTTGACCATTTGTCAATTGAGGAATGACTTGGTTTCTTATAAATTTGACTTAGTAGTTTATATATTTGAGAAATTAGATCTTTATCAGAGAATATGTTATAAACTTTTTCCTAGTTGCTTCCCTTATTATATTGGTTGTACTGGTTTTGTTTGTACAAAACCTTTTTAATTTAATATAATCAAAACTGTTCATTTTATATCTTGTAATGTCCTCTATCTCTTGTTTGGTCTTAAATTCTTTCATTCTCCATAGATCTGACAGGTAAACTATTCTACATTACCCTATTTTAATTATAATATCACTCTTTATGTTTAAATCATATACCCATTTTGCCCTTATCATGGTATAGTATGTGAGATACTAATATATGCCTAATTTTTTGCCATTGTTATAGCCAAAAAAGCTTATAGAAATATTATAGCTTATAAGAATATTATAGCCAAAAAGCTAAACTTGGCAATTAAGCAGGGGGTTTTTGGATAACGTCATGCCCGGCTCGAGCAGGGCAGTTATCTCTGACTCACAGTTCCAGGGACAACTCCTGGCTGACAGCCCCAACTCCTCCCCTGCCCCTGGACTGAACAGACTTGAAGATTCCTAGACAAGAATAAGCCTTGAAGATTAAGAATCATATCCTGTGGCACCTGGAAGCATCCCTACTCCCTCTGTCTAGCTATTAGCTAACCCTAAAACAAAGGCACCTATATCCTAGAAACATATATATTTCCTCTTCTAAATGCACCTCTTGGGACTCTCTTTGCTGAGTTCCCCCAATGCGCGCGCTGACAATAAAGCTTTCTCCTGCTTTGATTGTATTGTCTCGTGTGTTCCTCTGGAGGCCACCCATTCTGAACCCTAACACCATCCTGTTTTCCAATTTTCCCAGCAGCTTTTGTCAAATAATGACTTCTTATCCTAAAAGCTGGGATCTTGGAGTTTCTCAGACACTGACTTGATGAGGTCATTTACCCCTAGACTATTCCATTGATCCACCCATCTATCTTTTAGCCAGTACCAGTTTTGATGATTACTGCTTTATAATACAGTTTAAGATCTGATACTGCTAGGCCACCATCCTTCACTTTTTTTTTTCATTAGTTCCCTTGATATGTTGGACCTTTTGTTATTCCAGATAAATTTTGTTATAGTATTTTCTAACTCCGCCAAGGATGGTCCCAAGCCCGGCTGAAAAAGGAGGAGGGTTGGGCATGGGGCTAGCAACCTCACCCCGTAAAAAGTCTCACTTGCTACAGAAACGGCAACCTCATTAAACCAATGGCGAAGATCTGCTGAAAACGAAACAAAGGCTGTGGGAATGACATGGGCCCAGCTGGGGGAAGTTGCCCAGAACAGAGTCCGTTGGCATGAGATGGTTGCGGCCCTATGCTCCTCAGGGAGCCAACAGGAATAACTAACTATAGTATTTTCTAGTTTTGTAAAATAACTTTTTGGTAGTTTGATAGGAATGGTAGAAGACAAGTAATTTTATATGTTATACAAACATAGTCATGCAAAACAACTTTCCATACTAATCAGAATGTGAAAAGTAAACAAAGACAAAAATTACTCAAGAAATATAAGGGGAAAAGTGCTTTGATTTTCAAATACTGTCAGTTCTTTCTCTGGAAATGGGTAAAATTTTTCATCACCTTAAGTCTTTCAGAATTATCATGCATCATTGACTTTTTAAGAATAGGTAAGTCATTCAAAGTTTATCACTGTTTAATATTTGCAGTTATAGTGCATAATTTTTCCTAGTTTACATCACTTTGCCACAATCATATGTCTTTCCAGATTCATCTAAAACCATCCTGTTAATATAACAAAATAGTATTCCTTAACAATCATATACCATACCTTGTTTAGGCATTTGCCATTTGATGGGAATTTCCAATTCTTTGAGGCAGACTCATTCTAAAAGAATGTCCTATAAACCACTCTAACACATTCTTATCAATTCAAACTCCCAGGAAAAGAGAATATATGCTTTACTGGTCCACAGCCTAGTTTTGGATCCTGAGTCTGAAATTAAGTCCCTATGATGGGTCCTTTAAAGAAAGCCAGAGCTTATTGATTAAAATGTTTGTTGATTGGATTTGCATTTCAGAGAGTGAAGGAAACATTATAAGTGCCACTAGTAACAGATCTCTTCCTTCCTGTTGTTTGTTATCTTAAAATGAATTTCATTTATCATAAATTATAAGGTCCCAAGTATAAACAAATCATGAAAGTATTAAAGATACATTCAAAAGCTGATTCTTATGAGCAATGTGTTCAAGTCCCAGACTTAAAGATATATTTGTAATATTTCACATAATTGATTTTTGGATCCTTGAAAAGCAGTGGGACTCAAACCTTGTGGTATTCTTATACCCCTCCCCATGCTTGCAGTCCAAAGGTCAAATGAACCTCTGGGCTGAGCATTGGCTACTACATTGTCTTAGCCTCCTTCTCTTTCATCTTGTGGTTGTTTACCAAGCCAAAGTTAAAGTCACAAGTTTGATTAACTATCTCCCATCCCCCATTCCCTGAAACTTCAATAAAAACTGTATTTGCATGTGGATTTCTCTCTCATTCCATCAGAGGAGCATCCACAGGCTGAATACTAAGCTCTTAAATCATGTGTCCTTGTGTCTCTTTGTTCTCGCTTTATGTTCTCTCTATCTTAATCTTTAAATCCTTCCACCCATTTTCCCTCAGTCCTCAGCTTCCCTTTCAGGTAGACAACCACGCAAGAATATTTTGTAGCTTCTGGTCAGCTATATAAATCCAGAATGAGGCCTGGCCTCAGGTTTTTTTTTTTTTTCAAGAAAAAATGCTCAGCAGCCTGCTATTCAATTCCTCACAAAATAAGTCTCTAAACGATTCACCAGTCCTTTGTGAAGAGACCTTCTATGGAGGTCATAATCCTTCATGAAAAACAACATTCCTCTTTTGGATAGCTCTCCTTATGCAAGGAATGTTTCATTCTCTTTAGCAATGGAAAAATCACTTTTGGGGGAAAATATTATCTCTAGATCTAAGATCTCCCACTGGGGGACCCACAAAACAGACTTATTATCCGTATTATCTGCTTGGAAGGCATAAAAATGCCTTAAGGGAAATAGCTCAAGCCCCTGAGTTTCTGTTAATTTCAAGAATCTCTGCTCCTCAAAGTCTTGTAAGATCTAAGCTGGAAGCCTTTCTACCAGCTGGTCTGGATTTCTCTAGATAGTGTCTAGTTCAGCTGAAGACTACTCAAGAGCAGTGCATTCTACAGATGAAGAAGCACCTGTCTTTTCCTTTCTTCCTATCCTTTCTGCTCCTCTTTGTGTAAACTCAATTTCACAATGAGATTTCTGGCTGTCATCTGACATCCTATTGAGCTAATTCATCCTTTACAGTGAAATTAAGAGAGGTTTGAAAGCTGGAAGGAGAGAGATACAACCACCTTAAGCTCATTTTTCTTCTAGTCATTTGAAGTTTTTCTGAGAACTTCAGGAAATTAGTCTGATTTCCCTTCCTTCCACTCTACTCTCTCAACCAGTAACCTCCTCATGCCTTTTCTCTGAAACTCATTAGCCATCTCCCATTCCACCCCAGAATCTGCTCTAAAATCACTTGTCCAACCAACTATCTACGCCCTGAATGCATGAGCCCACCCACCTTTACATCATCAGTCCTTCCAAGTCCTTCTACATTTATAAAGTCTATTTTATACGTGTATGTATGTATTTATATATATATATCATTATGATCATTATGATTTATATATATATATATATCATATGATCATTATATATAACGATCATTGAAACCTCCCAGTATGCTCTCCTTTCATTGTCTTTGAAAGTCCAAAATATCAGCCTCAAGACACTGTTCTCTAAAAAAACTGGGTCTTCAAAATATACAAAGTACCCTCCTGCTTGAAACTAGGGGTCTCTTCTGAATCTTCCTTCTTCTTGATCTGCCTTCAGCATTTCACACAGATGGTCAACTGGTACTCCTGGGTATATTGGGTTTCAGTTAAAATGAATCATGAAGGTATTAAAGATATATTCAAAAGTTGATTCTTATGAGCAAAGTGTTCATGGACAAGACTTATGGATATATTTCTAATATTTCACGATTGATTTCTGAATCCTTAAATTGAATGGAGCTCAAATTTTGCAGTCTCAAATCTCTACTATTATCTGCAGTCTGGATGGCTGGCAGACAATTTCAAGAGTTTCTTTGTAATGTCGGACATATGCGCAACATCTGAATGAGATAGTGCCAGTGTTCTCGAGGAAGAAGAACTTTCAAATGAGCTTCTTTTCTGGGCATTGGCTATATCATTGTGTTGGTATCTGTTTCTTTATCTTGTAATTGATTGGCAATATTATGCAAATATTTCTGTCATGTAACCTGCTTGATTGATAATCCTGCAACCCCCATTCCTTGAAGCCTCAATAAAAATCAGTTCAATTGATTGAGTCTCTCGCCATCTAAGGAGGAGCTAACAGGCTAAACCTGATGCTAATGACTTCTGTGACTCCTTGTCTATTTCTTATACACATGTCCTTCCTCCCTTAATCTTTAACCTTTCCACTCACATTCCCTCAGTTCCTGGCTTCCCTATCAGGTGTTCAAATCCACATAAAAAGGTCTTGGAGCAGCCAATCCACTTCAGGGTGGACTTGACACTGCTCTTCCCAACTGATAGGTCCATCTTGTTCATCCTAACTAGCTAGTCATTAAGTCGTGTCACACCTACTAACTGACTCCAAAGATTTTGTGTCTTCTCTTTTGTCACTACTGTGTTCTTTCCACCTGGAAAAAAGTTCATTCCCCTTTAGGTCACAAGGCTTGAGAGAGAGATCTTCTCTCTGCCACTTACTGCTACATCTACACATCCAGGCCTTCATCTCTCCTGAGATCCAGGTACACATCATAAACTGTCCAATAGCACAGTTTTAACCTGATGTTCCCATGTCATCTCAAAGCCCTGAAAGTCTAAAATTCAGCTCTTCTGTCTGCTTCTTAAGAAGTACTCCATCACTTCTTTACTATTCATTTACTTCTAATAGTGTCCCTTGCTGCCAAGCATTCAGGTTCATAGTCTCAGGCACATACTTGACAATATGACAGGTGCTTTGCTATTTTAATATCCTCACTGTCTTAGGAACTTTGGAGCTGTCCGGGGGTAAGGATTCTGTTGACATATTCTTATATTCCAATCCCTGAGAAGAGTTCTTGGAACAATGAAAACTTTGGGAAAGTGGTTCGTGCTGGAGCTCTTTTCAGATTGGTTGTTTCACTGAGCTTACACTGGTGACTGTACACTGGTGAACTGCCATACACTGGTGCCCCACCAACATTTCGAATCCATTCTTAAACTAATGTGATCCTATAAATACAATCTCAAACATTATTGATTAAAGGAGAAAGAATCAAACCTCCTGAATAAAGAATCAGAAGGTCAGTGTGGCAGTCTTAAGGAAGCAAGAGACTACTACCTAGGAGATGGCAGCCATGAGGCCACAATAGGGCAAAAGATAAATTAACAATAAATGCTTGGGAAACATCACAATAATTTCCAATTAGAGGAAACTCATAGTGGCAGAAGCATCTCA
>NW_025346694.1:0-1804 GCF_016433145.1 Gracilinanus agilis | reverse complement strand
TGGCTAACATGACAGCAAAGGAAAGTAATAAATGTTGGAGGGGATGTGGCAAAATTGAGACATTAATGCATTGCTGGTGGAGTTGTGAATTGATCCAACCATTCTGTATGACAATTTGGTACTATGCCCAAAGGGCTTTAAAAGAATGCCTGCCCTTTGACCCAGCCATACCACTGTTGGGTTTATACCCCAAAGAGATAATAAGGAAAAAGACTTGTACAAAAATATTTATAGCTGCATTCTTTGTGGTGGCAAAAAATTGGAAAACGAGGGTATGCCCTTCAATTGGGGAATGGCTGAACAAATTGTGGTATCTGCTAGTGTTAAGATAAAAAATGATAAAGACTGATATAAGAGAAATTAGTAGTTTAATTAAAGCCATGGTCATGTTGGTAAAAAATATATGACCACGCCTGACTAACTTTTCAATTTACTGCCTGAGCCCATCTTGTCCCTCTCCTACGCCAGCCAGCCACCCAGCAAAACTAAGAGGCCTTCTCTAGGCCCTCCTCCGAATTTAAACTGTCCTGTGAGTGGGGGACATCTGACGTTCCCCCACACAAGATCGGAAACTGGAAAACCCATTGGATTCATGGGCAATGTAGTCTCATAGTCCCCATGTGTCCATAGGGAGTCTGCTAGACACTTCCACATAGCACTTCCCTGAATTCAAAACAAACATTTCCCCCTGTGATCCGGCAAAAAAAGGTTGACCCTTTTTCTTCGCTGGATCTGTAAACATAGACAACTTCTAAATTTTAGGAATTTGGGAGATAAAAGAAATAGATGAACAAATGGATAAACTAGCCTCATTGACAAAAAACCAATTTGAGGACAGTCCCCTATTGGTGTATTAGTGTACATTCAAAACAATATATTCAACTCAATTTCAACTCCCCATAGTTCAATCAACTGCACCCCAAAGTTCAATTTTGATCTTCATGGTCCAGTGAAGGGTCTTTAGGCATCTTTTTGGTGCCTTCACCAAACAGGCCCATCATTGTCTGGATTCTGGGGAGATGGCAAGATCCTTATCCTGAAATTATTCTCAAAAGAATTTAAACTTAACATTATAGATTATAAAACATACATTTCCTTCTAAGAATCATATATTTCCCCCTGAAATTACTCTTAAAAGAGTTAAATATACATATATTTTTACATTTTTGATTTTTTAAAAAAACTTAATACACATCCCCCTGAGGAAAATTTTAAATACACCTTTTTTTCTTGAAAAGGGTACCTCAGGTCAGCTAAGGATGAGTGGCTGAGTGACAGGGTTCTATGAAATCAATTGGCAAAATAAAAAATAAAATTCAAGAAAAAAAGAAAAAATTAACTTGTGAATGAAATGTAAAATGTGCAAAAAATGTAGGGAAAATAAACTTATAACAGGCCTTTGAATCAAGGCCCAATGAAAGTGATTTAAGCAGTTTGCTATTACCCATTCAGGGCCAGGACTTACAGAAAAGTCTCTCTATATGTAAGAGAAATAAGGGAAATGTCTCTCTCTGATCTGATTTGCCATCAACTTTTCAGGGAAGTGAGCCAAATAAATAACCAATCTTAGGTGTTTCACTAGGAATTTAAGTTGAGGGGACCCACATCCTCTCTAAAGTTTTAGAAAAGACTGGGACTCCAGGACTCAAACCCCAGATTTCAAGCCCTAAAGTATTGGCAGTAGAATTTCTGCAGTCCATGCAGATTCTCAGTCAAGTCTCTGTGACCATGTTGCTTGGCACTTCTAATGGAATCAGACAGAGAGGCATTAAATCACAGTCCCATAGTCTCAGGCTCTTCAGGT
>NW_025346693.1:0-1123 GCF_016433145.1 Gracilinanus agilis | reverse complement strand
AAAACCTACATACTTAAATTACGTTACCTAGCAGTTGATAAATTCTAGTCTTCTTATTGATACTCTCAGGCAATAATTCCTAAGAAACTTAGAGATAAGAGTTGTCTTCCTGAGTCTTAAAATCAGAGGACCTTTTTATTGTTGATAAATTCCTAGGAGAGCACATACTACTGACTCTATAGTTACTTCAGTTATCCTCATTGAGAATCAAGGTTAGTCAAGCTATATACTTAGTATAACAAGAGTTTTTAAGCTACTCTCCTAATATTTATAAAATGACTTCATTTTAAATGATATTAAAGCAATTTCTCCAATTCAGTGATTATACTGATGAGGTTACTTAGAAAAGATTAATTATGTTCCAATTAAAACAAAAATTTGAAGTGGGGTGCAGATTTTCTTAAGCATATCCTTAAGTAAGTCTTTGGTTGTTAAATACATTCAGATTTCAAGGACCCCAACTACCAGTTTTACTTGATTGTTTATGATATGGAATGTCCACACTGAAAATCTTAACATCTTAAAATTTTCATTATTCTCGTATCTACCACTGGCCCCTTGTTCGGATTACAGAAATTTGTCACAAAGGAAAAAGTAGGGAAAGAATTATAACATCATCATCACTGTCTCTTTTAGACCTAAGCCTTAAAAGGCACAGAGTGACTTAACACTGTTTGACTTTAGGTAAGAGTCAGAGCTATCAATCAATCTTTTAATAACCATTTCACTTGAGAATCATCAGAATTAGATGGGTCTACCAAGTCAGAAGGATCCCATTCCAGCTTGGGCTGAGATTATCCTTTCAACTTTTATAAGAACATGCACCTATAACAATTCAGGATCACATTCCTTCTGAGTAACTTGTAGCTTTTCTAGTGAATGGTGGATTAACAACATAATGATCAATCATCAGACAACTATAGCTAAATTCGAAACTCAAAATAATATTAGTTGCAATCCTAAAAACTTTCACTTCAAATGGCAAATCTCATCAATTATGACACAGGTTGGAATAATATTAAGCTTATTCTCATGGTATTGAAATAATAATGAAAATTTACCAGAGCTCACACACACATATAAAAGGTTTCACTTAGTTCTCATCTCTTAATCATAACTCATC
>NW_025346692.1:0-9252 GCF_016433145.1 Gracilinanus agilis | reverse complement strand
ACATATATATATATAAATAAAATAAAGAATGTTGTCTTCAAAGATAGAGAAAAAACAGAAGTTCCTACCCAATCTTTATATATAAAAGCAAGAAGCCGAAAAGAGCTCCTGTATGTATGATATTTTAACTCTTTATTTTAATTTACTTTCCCATCAGAAGGATATAAAATTCTTGGTGATAGTTTAGATCCAAAAAGTTTTTTTATCAGCTTTGTGGTTTTTTTCTAGGTTCTGCCACACATTTAGATGGAGGCAGTAATAGATTTTGTTAAAAATATTTCAGCCAAGGTTGAATGATTTCCTACATCTGTTGAATTTGTGACAAGTATACATTTTTAAAATATCATGCAACAAGTGGCTACATAGAAACTCATGTGAATCCTATATGAGAGTGGGTTTGTTTGCTATTATCATTAAATGTGTTATTGTAATTTGGGGGAATTTTGGTACTTTATTTGAATGTGCATTATAAATCTGTTATTATGTAAAAAATCATTTGCACTCTCAGTAGTTCATGGTATATTTTAAAAGGAAATGAATCTCAATTTTGGGTTTGAAACCTTTTTGTTCTACCACAGTGTGTCACTGATTCTAAGTTATATATTTTTTTATTTTTAAAACATTTTTATTATTCTTTTCCCTTGTATGTACAATACAGTATTTGATTTTCTTTTTTCTCTCATTTTTGTACTTGAACACATTATCAAATATTAATTCTTTTTGATTTTACAGTAATATAAGTTTAACATAAATATATATATTTGATATAATATTAATGCATTCCCAAAAGCTTTAGACTATGGGAACCTGCCATGTATTGATAAATGTTATGGGACTGTGATTAATGATTCTGTCTGATTCCAGGAGAAGGGAACAAAAGTGCCACCATATAGTGCAAAGAAGCACAAGGTCAAGGAGACCAAGCAATCCCGATGGGATTGATGAGAATCTGCACAGTGCCATGGAGCACAAGGTCAAAAAGTACCATACCAATCCAGGTAGGATTGATGAAATTTCCACGCCAATACTAAAGGACTTGAACCTAGTGTGAGACTCAAAATTGCGGCACTTGACATATGTTAAGACGCAGGATGCTTTGTACCACACTGCCAGTCAAGTACCGAAGGTTGGCCATAATCCGGGCTCTCCCTATCCCTGAGAATGAAGGTAAATCAGACCAGGGAATGACATTTCCCTTGCACACAAAAATCTGGTCCTCTTTTCTCTTTTATAGCATGGCAACTTCTTGTAGTCTTGGTTGCCAGTGGGTAAATGCAATATTACTGCATTTTGTCCTACAGACTTGTGGGATAGAAATTACCTTAATTGACCCTAATACAAGGGCCTTTTATGAATTTATTTTTGTTCAGAAATTTTATGTACATAGATTTTTGATATTTTGATTCTGATTCTGAATTTTTTCTTTCTCCCAAAATTTAATTTTTCTTCTATTTGTTTTTTTTCTTTTTATGTTTTTGGATTTCTTTTGATAATTGACTCATACACCCCCACAACTCAGCCATGTATCTTTAGCTGATCTGGGTGTTGGTCAACACCTTCTCCAGAGGGGAATGTGTTATAATTCTCCTCAGGGGACTATGTATGTATTATAATCCATAATGTAATGTTTAAGTTCTTTTGAGAGTAATTTCAGGATAAGAAATTTTCTACCTCCCCAGAATCCAGACAACGAACATGTTTGGAGAAGGCACCATGAAAATGCCTGCAGAGACACTACAGTGCATCAAGAAGATCCACAATGAACTTTGGGGTGCAGTTGATTGAACTTTGGGGGGTTGAATGCATTTCTTTTGAATGTACACTCTTGTGCCAAAGGGGACTGCCCCCTGATTGGCTTTTTGTCAATGCGCCTAGCAATCATAGGATAATTGGTTTTGTCATCTTTTCTTTTAACCTCAAATTTCTATAATTTAAAAAGTTGGTTATGTTTACAAGAGCCTTTGGGGAGACCAGCTTCCCTTGGCTCTCGGGGGGAATGTGTTATTGGAAATTTTGGGGTCCTTGACTACATTTCCCATGAGCCCACTTGCTCCCTGTTGTTATGTGATGACATAGACAGGATGATAAAATTGAGTGGCTAGACTTGATCTTTCTCTTTTGCTTCCAATCCAGCAGCATGATAGAGGCAGGTAACAGCGTGCTTTTTAAACTGACTAAGCCAGAATGACACTTGGCTTCATTTTCTAATGGTTACCAATAAATCTATAAAACCCATAATATTTATAAAGTTATCTTTTTTATATTAATTTTATTTCTTACAATTCCATTGTTTCAGCTTTGGCCAATGAAGCCTTGAGAACTAAATTTCTGTATTACTTCCTTTCCCTCTCGTGTCATTTTGAATGGAATGGAGGGACATGAAGGGCCTTCGGGGATAAGATTCTTTTTTCATAACCAGCACAAGGGAGAGCCAGAGGTGGGGTGACAGGGATATATATACTATGAAAAACAATTTATTCTTTTCACAAATGAAACCCTTGGAAATTCAAAGAGCCTCAACTTCTCTCCCTTCTAAGGATCCCAGATTTAACTGTGGTCTCTCAGGATCTTGATTCATACCCTGAAAAGATGGGTCTGGACTCCATGAAACACTCCCAGCCTCAATTCCTCTGACCAATATGTGAGTAGGAGAAGTGTCAGCCTGACACTGAGGATTCTGTTCTCTGGGAACTCACAACCACCTCTGAGGAGGAGAGCTGCACTCTCTAGACCAGGTAGGATCAGGAAGACTTTGCCAGGGAATAGTCCTTCCTCAGTGATCCCTGCTCACACTCAGGAGACCCCTCTCAGTCCACTTTGCAGTAGGATAGGGGGCAACAGAGGGATCAAAGCACAAGACTGCCCAACTCACAACCAATGGTCAGGCCTCCTTCCAGGAGGATAGTTAGGGGCACACATGTCCTCCTCGCCCTCAAATTTGACAAAGGAAGCCTTTGGAGACCCTAGTTTCTAAGTTACCTGATCCTTTTCCTTGGGGATCACTTCATTCCCATCACTAACCTGTCAAGGTATCATTTAACCTCCCTTCAGGAGAAACAAGATGACTTAAGGTTTTGAATCTCACCTCAGACCAGGGGACGCTGGGTCTTGGCCCTTTTTCTGGCCTCATTTCTCCTAACTCACATGTGTTAGGACCTCCCTTGCTCCCTCCCCTTCACTATAAGGGGAAAAACACACAAAAGTCCCAAGAGGACGAGGTCACTAGACTGACCAACAGTTCACGGAAAAAACTTGGGAAATTAAAAAGCCTCACTTTCTCCACCTTCAGAGAAAACCATATGAAACTGGTTTGGTAGGACCTCAATTCAATAGCTCAAAAATGGAGTCTGTATCCATTTTGAGTATTCCCTTAGAACTCATAACCACTTCCCTGGAGGAGATAGCTGCACTCTAGGCATTTTAGGGTGACTAAGACATTGTCCGAGATCGTTTCTTCTGTAGTGGTCCCTGCTCCTACTAAGGACATGTCTTTTGGGTCTCTCTGAGGAGAATGGAGGAGTACCAAGGTTTTCAAAGGACGAGATTTTCCAACTGACAACCCTGTGCTCAGGTATCCCTTGGGGTGGGTCACAAGGGGGACATTTCCTCTGAGGCAAAGTTTTTCCATTTCACAAATGAAGTCATTGGACACAATAGTTTTCAAGTTATCTGATACCTTTCTTGAGATCACTTAATTCTCCTGGCCAACTTGTCAGGGTCTAAGTTTCCCTGGTTTCAGGAGAAATGCAATAAAATTATGGTCTGTCAGACCTTGCATCACATCCTGAGAACAGAATAACAGATTATTCCTGTCCCAGGTTTAGGTCTCCTAATCAATGCATGTTTGGGCCTCCCTTGGTCTCTTCTGGAAAGCAATGGAGGAATATTAAGAGCCTTAGAGGCCTTGAATATTAGATTGACAATGCTAGGGAGAGCTTCAGGGCAGGGGTGTGAGAAGAATTACTGTGAAATATCAATAATATGGAAATAGGTCTTGATCAATGACACATGTAAAACCCAGTGGAATTGCTCATTTGCTGTAGGAGGAGGGGAGGGAAAGAACATGAATCATGGAACCATGGAAAAATATTCTTAATCAGTTAAATAAAATTTAAAAAAAAGAATTACTATGAGCTAGTCTTCTCCTTTGACCAATAAAACTGAGAAAGCAGAAGTTCGACATTACCTGGTCTTTTATCTCTGTTGGTTTCTTTCTGACTCGAATGGAGGATTTTGAGAGTCCTTAAAGGTCCTGATCCCCAGATTTACAGAGATAGCAGCACCTGGGGGGAGAAGGGAGAAGAATTGATGGCAACATTTGCTGGAAATATAGTCTCCTTTGTTAAATGAAACTTTAGGAAATCATAATTCCAAAGTTAACCGATCCCCAATCCTTTACCTGGGATGACTTTACTCTCAATCCAAAATTTTTAGGGCCTCAATCTCCTACCCTTCAGAAGAAACCTATCTATTGCTAGGGGTAGCTGGGTGGCTCAGTGGATTGAGAGCCAGGCCTAGAGACAGGAGGTCCTAGGCTCAAATCTAACTTCAGATACTTCCTAGATGTGTGACCCTGGGCAAGTCACTTAACCCCCATTGCCTGGCACCTTACCACTCTTTTGCCTTAGAACAAATATACAGTATTGATTCTAAGACAAAAGGTAAAGGTTTTAAAAAATGAAATAAAATAAATATATAGGGACTTTGAATTTGTCCCTTAGGACATTGGTATCCTGGTTGTTAGCTATTCCCAATCCCCATTCCCTTGCTCAATACATATTGAGAATCAGGTTAGTCTCTGATTGGTTGCAATGAAGGGATGTGGGTCCCTGATGGTAGAGACCATTGGATGGATGGTCAGTGCTTAGAGGAACCTTGGGGGTAGCGGGTTGAACGATTACTGAGAGCCATAGCCTTCTCCTTTGGTAAATAAAATGTTTTCTAAATTACCCGGACCTTTACCTAGGATCACTTTATTCCCAACATTAACCTGTTGGGGCCCTTAGTTTCCTTCATGTCCCCCCATGAACAAGGAGTCCTGCCTTTTTAGAAGACACTTTGTGAAAATGTGACTACCCTAAAGTCTTTCATTCTGGGCTAAGGTCAAGGGGTACTGGTGGCTTCTTCCACTCCTGGCCTCAATTTCCCTGAGCAATGAAAGTCTACACAATGGTCCAATGTTCCTTCTTTGTTCAAGTCTTTGGAAATCCAGATCGCTTCAAGGAAGGACCGGTTGGGGTTCCCGATTTGCTTGAATTTTGATTAACATATTGTCTAGGAACATTCCTTCCTAAATGTCACCAACCCAAACATGGGAAGTTAAGTTTTACTGTGTTAAGAAGGGAACCCCGGTCAATAACAGCCTTTATCTCCAGGCAAGCAATTCAGAGGTCTCAAGTGATTGTGATTCTCTCTGACCACCATTTTCCCCATTGGCAATGAAGTTTGGGAAGCCAGAGTTTCTAAGTTACCCGATTCTTTACCTGGCAACATTTCATTACAAACTCTAAGCTATCAGTGACTCCGTTTTCCTTCCTTCAGAGGAAACCTAATAAGACGATGGTCTATAAGGATGTTGATTTTGATTCTGAGAGAACAATGGTCTAGGTTGTCCTAGCCTCATATCACCACAATGGCCCCAGCCCTGATATCCAATATCTCCCTTTTTTCATTTCTGTCAGAACCCAGGTTCACTTGTGGCAAAGACCCATCTGGACCCTATGTTCCTAGTATCACTAATACTGAGCTGGTGAGATTTTTTCCCCCTCAAGACATTCTACCACTTCCTTTACTGGCTGTCTTCATTTTGTCTTTTTTTTTAATTACTCTTTAATCTTATGTCCCCGAAATGCCTGAATTCCAGCCCTGGTTGTTGTTTTTTACTGTTAATACCTTCCCCTGAATTGGTCTCCATTTCCTTGGGTTTTTAACCTGTCGGTTTTGAGCCAATAGTCATTCAGGAGCTCTGATAGCTTGTCTGAGATCTGCAGTTCTCCATGCCCCCATTTTCCCACACTCAGTGCCACAATTTCCCCTTCTTTTAAATGCCTGGCTTGGCAATCGTAGTCTCCAAAGGCCCTTATTCCAACTCTCATTCCCTGATATTCTGAGTTAGTTGGTTCTTTGCTAAGGGTTTTCTCCCTTCACTAAGGAGACTTTTGGACTCTCTGATCTCTTATTTCCTGCAGCAATTGCTTCTACACTCTTCCCCATCTCTGGTCCTCAGTTTTCCTCTCATTGAATGACCACGTTGGATCAAATCATCTCTAAGTGCCTTGATTCCAGGCCTGAAACTCTGTCCTTTCCCTTAGGTCTAAACTTCCCTCCCTCTAAAATCACTGAGTGGAGACACATGGTTTCAAAGATTCCTAATTCTTGGTCTATCACCCCATAGCCTGAAGCCCCTCCACCTCTCTGGGCCTCTTTTTACTCATGTATAAGAACTAGAGTTGGACTTGGTGATCTCTAAGCCCCCTGATTCCATGGGATCCTTTGAACCTTTTAACCCTTTGTGTTCTTGTCTTCTCACTTGTTTCGTGAGGAAATTTACATCCAGAGAATCTAAAGGCCCTGAAACTTTCTCTGAGGATAAGTGTTCCTCGTGTCCCCCTTCTGGACCTTGGTTTACCTCTCTCTAAATGATGAGGATGAAACTGAGCCTAATCCTGACATTCTGTGATCTCCAATGTTTGTTGCTCTGAGCCTTAGCTTCTTCCTTCATACAAGGAGATGTTTGCACCCCAGAGTGTCCAAGGGCCCATATTTCTTCTAAAATTTTCTACCAGGCCCTCTCCTCGTCCTCGCCATGTCAGTTTCTGGGTCTTTAAATAACCAAGTGCACCCTGTGTCTCCTAAAGACCCTGCTTTGGACCTGCCTTTTTGTCTCCTTGTAGCTTTAATTTGCCCACCCGGACAGGATTTTTGTCTTCTTCTGCAATTTCCTGCCATCAGTAGGTGCCAAAGAAAAGTGGGATACGTGTGAGTGAATAGTACAAGTCATTTCAAGTGAAAACAGCTGCCTAAGTACTATCTCAGGATGAGAATGATGTTTGAAAAGCCAGTTACTCCTTCTACTTTCTGCAGAAGACACCAGAAGATGTTCCCTCAACCATTCATTCTCTCCTTAGCTTCTGCTTCCTTCCTTCTTATTGCCTGTTCAGATGCCCTAATCTCCCCCTACTTACCTAACTCCTTCTCAAGAGGACACCTGTCAAACACTCCAGAGACCTAGTGGAGAAGATGTGACCAGCCTGGGATTTGTGTACTGCTGCTGGTGAGAAGGACCCTCAAAAGCTCCTGAAGAAACACAGCAAGTGGCAGTCATTACAAGTATAGCCAGACACTGGGAAGGGAGGGGGACAAAGAAGCCCTCCCCTCCCTTTCCCTCTGAGACCAAAATGATAAGGGGCCAAGTTTGGGTTTTGGATGCATGGCGGAACCATCAAAAGCAGCACCACGAGTTGGGGTATTTACGATTTCCGACCTCAATGGCAACAGGTCAAAAAGGACACCTTTCGTTTCATTTTCACTGGCTTTAAAAAGCCCACCTTAAATGACTAATCCTTTATGGCCATGCGAAATTGCGGAAGAGATTTTTAGTCTTATAGGAGAATGAGCTGAGTCGGTCAAGGACCACGATGGGGATTTTCAGAGCTCTTCGACTGGAAAGAAACCCAGCCAGATCAACTGAGCACAGGGAATGGACTGTTCATGCTTCATTGGTATGGGGTTGGGGATTCAAGGCCAGACTCTGGATGCTATTTACACCTGCCCCATTGGAGCTCCTGAAGCTTGGGAGTGCAATCTCCCAGTTACCCAGATATCTCTGGCGCTCTGAAGCGTCACCTTGTGCCCCACGTTCCCTGCACTCGGAACCAGTGAAATCCGACTGGACCTGCCTCAAATCAAGGGGAAACCCAGAGAGCTACTCAGGCCAAATTTGTTTCAGAAGGCTAAGACTTCTTTTTTTCCCATTGGGATTACCTTCTCTCTGAGCAACTGAGCATATCTCTTAGGATTCCAAGTGACTTGTCACTGGTGATGACGGTATCATCTGACGGTGTCTACAGCAGCGGGGCCTGCGGGACTCCATGGAGAAGAGTCCCATGTTACTGATGACATTGCTTGGCTGGTGGAACGAGGGCGAATTTCATTGGTGTTACAGGTCTGGCCTGGTATTGTTGCAAAAGGGGGTCTCCTGAGATCACGATGGGCTGGCTCACTGCTCTGGAGCTGTTAATGTGTCAGACTGTACGTGCTTGTGGGGCGCTATTTGTACCACAGCTTGCCGGGCCAGACCTCATCGGAATCTAACAAAATGAAGGTCGAAGCCTTCGAGATGTGCTCCATGAAACGATGCACGGAGAAACGCTCGTGGGATTTCGAAGTCTAGCAGTGACTCGATGTAGAAATGAAGACATTGTGAGAGCGTCAAAGAGTATTGGGAGTAGTTGGGGGAATAGGCGAGAGAGGGCCTCCACCTCCTGCTCCTTTTCCAGAAGCTGCCCATTCCAAAGCTCCTGGCGCAGTGAGAATTGGGAGGAGTGCTTGGGACCCCATCACTGGCCTCCTCTCGGAAAAGGATTTTCAAAGAGCTGAAAACCATAATGGGAGGGTAGGGAAGGTTCGCCCCCCAGATACTGCTCGGCTCCAGGTTCTCCTTCCCCCAGGGCTAAGGCTGGCTCCAATTAAGAATCTCCTCAGGAAATGACCCTCTTCCCCTGGAGAAGCTGGGATTGGGCCACTAGGTGAGGGGATGCATATGCAGCCTTCCGAGGAGGCTTTTCCCAGACCAACACAAAAGGGAGAGGCTGCCAGACTTTGTCATGTAAATGGCCCCTGCACAATGGAGCTATAGACCGAGGAGGCAGAAAACAGGAAAGGTCAGCTGGGATCCAAGTGGTCCAAGGTCTCTCTACCTCAGGGAGTAGGTGGCGAAAGAGAAAAGAAAGAACCGAATTGCAAGCAATGGCGGAGAAGAGCTCTGACTCTAAAAAATTCTGACTTCAGCTGGCACAGCCAGGAGCCAGAAAAGCAAGACTAAAGACTGCCCACTGCAGTCACAGGCAAGAGATTACAGAAAGGGTCCAGAACCACAGAAGCAGCCCTCTTAGAGAAAGAAGCAAAGGCTGGGCAGGTCATATCTCACAATGGCAGAAGAAAGAATGCGACAGGAGAGGCAGAACCATCTTCAGTTACAACTGTGGTCTGGATGTACGGAGGTGATGGACACCTGAGGGGGGGGAGGGAGAG
>NW_025346691.1:0-6159 GCF_016433145.1 Gracilinanus agilis | reverse complement strand
GAGAGAGAGAGAGAGAGAGAGAGAGAGAGAGAGAGAGAGAGAGAGAGGGAGAGAGAGAGCCCTTTCATCTTACCAAGGAGAAAACAGAGGAGTAAATGCCTTCGCTAGCATCTCAGAGTTGGTCGGTGGCATGGCTAGAATTCAAACTCGGGTCCTGTTTTTCTAAATTTGGGTGATTTCAAGTTCAGTCCTCTTTCATCTGAACTTTGATGCCTCTTTCTGCAATTCAGGCTTCATTGGAGATGAGACAAGGATGATGTACTCAGACCTTAGAAAGCAAACTTTGCAAAGCAATGAATAAAGGACTGAGTTGTAGAAAGGGAGCTGTGGGCTTCCTTAGAATGGCACTTAAGCCTGAGACCTGTTCATTAAGGACTCGTTTTTCCCAGGATGCATCCAAAATGTCTCTGAACTGCTTGCCCTTTTCAGACAGAGTTAAATTGTGCCTCATTCCGTATCTGGGGTGCAGAGTCAAAACAAGAAAGACTGCAATTCAAGTGATCCCTTGCACAAATGCTGGCTGGTCCTTCATCTTAATATCTTGGGCAGCTAAGTGAGTCAAAAACAAATTTCCAGCATTTTAAATGTACAGAGAGTTGCCTCATCTGGAAGTTCCCTATCTGAGTGAAGTCACTGATTTAATCTCTTGTTTTCATTGTTGACTCGTTTCGGTCTCATCTGAGTCTCTATGACCCCATTTGGGGTTTTCTTGGCAAAGATACTGGAGTCATTATGCCATTTTCTTCTCCAGCTCATTTTGCAGATAAGGAAACTGAGGCAAACAGGGGAAGTGACTTGCCCAGAGTTACATAGTTATTATGTGTCTGGGGCTAGATTTGAACTCGGGAAGTAGAGTCCTCCTATTTCCAAGTCCAGTGCTCTATCCATTGAACCACCTAGATACTCATTTCCATGTCTGTCCTATCTGAGGATGGGAGACACTGGAGCACTCATAACTTTCAATTTAATACCTACTTATTTTGCTGTGTGCTTATTAATGAGGAGTATGAAAAGAGCTCCAGAATAAGATTCAGGGGACCCAACCCAGACATCTGTATGATCTTGGGCAGAACCTGTTACCTCCTTGCCCTCAGTTTCTTCATCTATCAAATGAGGGAGTTAGATTGGTTGGTGCCAAAGACATCTTCACATTTTGTGATGCTTTGCTTTTAGAACTTCAAAGCCTATTTCTTCTTCTTCTCTTTTTGGTTGTTATTATTATCCTTTACTTAACAAATACCAAATAAAAGGAATATTTTCATACAGCTAGAAGAGAAAAAGAAACTTATACAAGAAACTGTGAGCCCCTGTTATATGCGGCTTGCTTTTCTTTTCCAATGCATCATTAATTCAATGTGGAACTTTCAAAACTGTCTGGCTCATCAAGGATGCTTCCTGACCTTCCTGTTCTCTTTAGAACATTATTTCAAAAAGTAAAGCCCATTTCATACAGCAGTACAGGTGGTAGAACTCTCACCTCTTACCCATGAGACTAGAGGTAAGTTCCTGGCCAGGGTGCTCCTGGCTTGGAGAGGCAGCATGGGGCAAGGTATAGAAAGCACTGGCCCTTGGGGTCAGGAAGGGAAAGAGTTCAAATCCTGCCTCTTATTCAATGTGTGACCCTTTCCCTTTTTTGCATAATGATGGAGGAGCATAGAATAAAGGATAGTATTTGGATACAGTGACTTCTAAAGTCCCTCCCGACTCAAAAATCTATGTTCCAGTGATTTGACATAATATTTTATCAGAGAACTTGTTATACTCGGACCTCCTTGGTCTGTTTGGAATAATGAACAAGACCTTCCATCATCAACTCGGGCTTATTAGCTTCTTAAAATAGGATACAGGGTTTCCACACCTTCTTCACAGAAGAGGGGACCTCTGGGTAAGGAATGTTGCACATACTCACACACACACATACACACACACACACACACACACACACACACACACACACACACACATACACATAGTCAGATTTAGTGGAAATGTTGGTTGCTTTTATTGAGCTGAGTTTTTTTCCTTTTCAAAAAAATTCTTTCTTAGAACTATGCAATGAAAACATACGATGTATCACTTGTTTATTTGGGTATATTGGGGGGGTGTTTTATAAGATTATTGGCTTACAAAAATGAATAATATGAAAATACATTTTGAATGATAATACATATATAACCCAGACTGAATTGTCTGTCAGTTCCAGGAGGGAGGCGGGAAGAAGAGAGGGAAACAATATAACTTCGGAAAACTTATGTGAAATTTTATTTTTTTAGAATCAGAGAATTCTTTCCTTGTTAGCAGTCGCTCAAGTAAGAGAAAAAGGAGGGATATAGAAGATGTCCTGAAAGTTGAAGGGCAGTTTTAAACTTGGATTCAGGGCATCCCAAAAGTCTGAAGGCAGTTTTAAGCTTTGATTAGGGGCATCCCAAAAGTCTGAGGTCAATTTTAAGCTTTAGGGCATTCCAAAAGTCTGAGGGCAGTTTTAAGCTTGGATTCAGGGCGTCCCAAAAGTCTGAGGGCAATTTTAAACTTGGATTCAGGGTGTCCCAAAAGCCTGAAGGCAGTTTTAAGCTTGGATTCAGGCTGTCCCAAAAGCCTGAAGGCAGTTTTAAGCTTGGATTCAGGGTGTCCAAAAAGTCTGAAGGCAGTTTTAAGCTTTAGGGCATTCCAAAAGTCTGAGGGCAGTTTTAAACTTGGATTCAGGGTGTCCCAAAAATCTGAGGGCAGCTTTAAGTTCTTTCTTAATCCAAGGTATATTAAGAAATGAAGCTGATATAAAGCCAAAATGTATCCATTAACCTGGAATAAAAATAATAATGGGGTGCAGCAGATCGTGTCTCTCTGAAAGTGACCCTTCTTTCCAGTGGGCGCTCAAGTAGAGTGCTAGCATCTCAAGTAGGCAGCCCCATGGCCAACTGCAGAGCTGACATAATGAAGCTGTCTGCTTGGATCTGTTGGGCTGGCGCTCTCTCTTTCTGTCTCCCTGCCCCCCTCCCCAGCTTGCTCGTCCCCTCCTCCACCCCCTGCCCCCCTCCCATCTTCCCTCTCTTGCTTCGCAGCCCTGTGGTTAGCGTGTCACTGTCCTGGCATCTCAGCCATTCCTGAAGTCTTATCTCTCCGTGCCATCTGGGGAAGCCAAGGACCCGGCTTTGGAGGAGGGGGGAGTTGTGAATGGTTGAAGGATTTTCGACTGCCTGACTTATGTAATGAAACCTCTATCCCAGGCAGAGGGGCTTGTGCAAAACCACAGGGGATTATGCTGGAATCCAGGATTTTCAGATCTAGCCCCAATCTAACACAATGACAGCACAGCCCTCATGGTTTCCCCACACTGAGAGGCAGCAAGCATGTTGGCTAGGGAGAAGAACATTCAAATGGGATGGCTTTCAGGTCCTGGGCCACTCACTAGGGAACTGAAGCAAAGTGGTTCCTCTCTCAGCCTCAGTTTCCGCATCTGCAAAATGGGAATATCCTGGACCACCTCTCTGCCCGAATGGTGATGGTTAGATGAGAGAAGGCATGGTAAGAGCTTTATAAACTGGAAGGCGCCTTACAAATGGGACCTATGATCTTTATTGTTTTTTCAAATGTTTTATCGATGTTCTCTTTTTACATTGCTTTCATGGCCCAATGACGGCTCCTCCCGACCCACAGAAAAAAACACATTCCCTTGTAACAAAGCTGTCCAGTTAAGCCAAAACAAATCAACACATTGACCCAGCTCTGACAGCCTCTACCTCGGTCTACGGCTCCTGCCCACCCCCTCTCCGATGAGAGCCAGAAAGATGATTTGGCGTCAGATTTCAGAATCTTTGATCAGTCACGGCATCGATCAGAGTTCAGAAGGCCTTCGATATTGTTTTCCTTTTCCCTCCTTTATGGCCATTGTGTAGATGGATTTCTGGGCCTTGTTCAGGTCACCCTGCTTCAGTTTTTACACATCTCTCAGGCGGGCTCCAAAGTCCTCATCTGCGTCATTTCTTACTAGGTTTCTCTATTCCATTTCAGTCCTATGCGACCGTTAATTCGGCTGTTCCCTAAATAACGAGTGCCTCCTTGCCTTCTAGGCTCTTGGCTACAACTCTAAATGCTGATTTTGTGTATCTGTTGTGAACCTTCTTGTGCTATATAATGAGTAGTGGTACCATTGGATCAGAGAACAGGTACATTTGATTTGATTTTCTAATTTTACTTTCTTTTTTATAATCCCTTCCCTTCTGTCTTAGAATCAATACTAAGTATTGGTTCCAAGGCAGAAGAAAAGTAAAAGTCAGACAATTGGGGCCAAGTGACTTGCCCAGGGTCACCCAGGTCAAATTTGAACCCAGGACCTTCCATCTCCAGGTGCGGCACTCTCTCCACTGAGCCAGCTACCTGCCTGAGCATGTACATTTTAATGAATTTTCTAGATTTTACTGTTACTGTTCTACTTGTCTGCTGGGACAACTTAGCCCAGTCCTTGGCACATTCTTCTTGTCGCTCAGTCCTGCCAACTCTAAATGACCCTATGGACATCATCCATGGAGTTTTCTTGGCAAAGATAATAAAATGGTTTGACATTTCCTTCTCCAGAGTGACCTCATTTTACAGAAGAACAAGTGAGGCACAAAGGGGCTAAGTGACTTGCCTAGGGTCACACAGCTAGTAAATATCTAAGGACACATTTGAAATTAGGACTTCCTCACTCCAGACCCAGTGCTCTGTCCACTGCTGGCACAAAACAGGCATTTAATAAGTGCTTATTCCCTTTCCCTTCCCATTCTTTGGAGAATTACTGAACTTCTTTCAGGGTTGGCTTAATAGGGTCTCAGGTTCTTTGCAAAAGGGACCATAGAATCCCATCATTTCATTTTACAGATAAGGATATTGAGGCTAAGAGAAACTAAGTGACTTGACCAGGTTCATGCAACTAGAATTGACCCTGACCCCCAACCCTGTGCAAGAGTCCCCCCCTCCACTACACCTAAACAAACCCCAGAGACTGGACAAGGCAATCTCCAGGGGCTTTCCTGCTAACTTCTTAGCCTGTGAAATCTTCTAGGAAGCTGTCCAGGGGCAGCAGAGGGGCAGCCACCCATTACAGACTCATTTGCCAGATTCCAGCTGTCGGGCGCTGACAAAAAGGTTACTAAGAAGGAACAATCACAGCTACTGAGTTGGGTTACAGAGCAGAAGGCAAAGGGACTCTCGTTGCAGCTGGGCGCTCTGCATCCCTGACCACATCTAATTACCTTTGATCTCTTTGGTAATTGAATCGCTGTTACATAGGGTGGCATCATTTGTGTGGGCATCTTTTGTGACTTACAAGCTTTTGTTGACCCCGGATGAGCACCCACACAGGACACACACAGATACAGAGAGTTCTGTACACGAGATGAGGGTCAGAGGATCCAGCAAGAGCATGTAGAAAGGCTGGGTCCAGAGGGGTAGACTATATGGGGCAAGCCAAAACCATGGTACAGGGGCAATGAGGTGGCAAGTGGACAGAGCACCAAGGCTGGAATCAGGAGGATTTGAGTTCAAATCTGACCTCAGTCATATCTTAGCTGTGTTACCCTGGGCAAGTCATTTAACTCCATTTACCTAGCCCTTGCCCTTCTAGCTTAGAGTTGTTATTAAGACAGAAAATAAGGGTTTGAAAAAGAAGAAGAATGAGGAAAAGGAAAGAGTTCTGGATTTGGAGTCAGAGGAGCTCAGTTCAGATCTTGGTCACTTGGCCACTTTTTTATGACCTGAAGAAAACCTCTTAATCTCTCTAAAATCTCAGTTTCTTCATCTATTAAAAAAAAAAAAAGCATTGAACAAAATCATCCCTGAAACTCCTCTGCACTTCCAAATCTAGAATCCTAAACATGCCCCAACCTACTCTCGCTGCCTCCTACAAGTACAAATTCAAGAGGGAGGACAAACCATAGGACCTGCCTTTAATTGTCTTTTCCACCTCTGGGTTTCTGCATTTCTGAGAGATTTCCATTCATAGGAGGGGCTGGTATCGGGCTAATGAGAGAATGATGAACAAAAAGCAATTAACAGACCAGATGTTGGGCAGAGGGATCAGCCAGTAGTTATTCTTTTGGTTTAGTAGAACAATGGACTCATATCAAGTAAATCTGTGTGTATGTATGTGTATGTGTGTGTGTGTGTGTGTGTGTGTGTGTG
>NW_025346690.1:0-1211 GCF_016433145.1 Gracilinanus agilis | reverse complement strand
CATCAGCAAGACAGTGTATGATAAACCTAAAGAGCCCAACTTTTGGGACATGAATCCACTATTTGACAAAAACTGTTGGGAAATTTGGAAAACAATATGGGAGAGATTAGGCCTAGATCAACATCTCACACCCTACACCAAGATAAATTCAGAATGGGTGAATGACTTGAATATAAAGAGGGAAACTATAAACAAGTTAAGTGAACACAGAATAGTTTACTTGTCAGATCTGTGGGAAAGGAAAGACTTTAAAACCAAGCAAGAGTTAGAGAAAATTACAAAATGTAAATTAAATGGTTTTGATTATATTAAACTAAAAAGTTTTTGTACAAACAAAAACAATGTAGTCAAAATCAGAAGGGAAACAACAAATTGGGAAAAATCTTTATAACGAAAAACTCTGACAGGGGTCTAATTACTCAAATATACAAGGAGTTAAAGCAATTGTATAAAAAATCAAGCCATTCCCCAATTGATAAATGGGCAAGAGACATGAATAGGCAATTTTCAGATAAAGAAATCAAAAGTATCAATAAGCACATGAGAAAGTGTTCTAAATCTCTAATAATTAGAGAAATGCAAATCAAAACAACTCTGAGGTATCACCTCACACCTAGCAGATTGGCTAAAATGAAAGAAGGGAAGAGTAATGAATGTTGGACGGGATGTGGCAAAATTGGTACATTAATGCATTTCTGGTGGAGCTGTGAACTTATCCAGCCATTCTGGCTGGCAATTTGGAATCATGCTCAAAGGGCTATAAAAGAATGCCTGCCCTTTGACCCAGCCATACCATTGCTGGGTTTGTACCCCAAAGAGATCATAGATAAACAGACTTGTACGAAAATATTCATAGCTGTGCTTTTTGTGGTGGCAACAAATTGTAAAAGGAGGGTATGTCCTTCAATTGGGGAATGGCTGAACAAACTGTGGTATATGCTGGTGATGGAATACTATTGTGCTAAAAGGAATAATAAACTGGAGGAGTTCCAGGCGAACTGGAGAGACCTCCGGGAACAGATGCAGAGTGAAAGGAGCAGAGCCAGAAGAACATTGTACACAGAGACTGATATACTGTGGTAAAATTGAATGTAATGGACCTCTGTACCAGCAGCAATACAATGACCGAGGACAATTTTGAGGGATTTATGGTAAAGAATGCTGCCCACATTCAGAGGAAGGACTGCAGGAGAGGAAACATATAAGAAAAA
>NW_025346689.1:0-9586 GCF_016433145.1 Gracilinanus agilis | reverse complement strand
TATATATATATATAACTGATAGACAGTTGGAAAATATGTCTGGCACTCAGAAGGAAATCTTGAAGAGTGAAATATAGATTTGGGAATGATAACTGACACTAACATTAACACTATGTTAACATAGTCATCGACAAGATAAAAAGATGAAATTACCAAGCAGTGAGTGAAAAGAGAAAAAAAGAGGAGAATAAAGACTGAGATGTCAAAGAAGAATCTGCAAAGGAGACAGATAAAAAACGGTCAGAGATATAGGAAGAGAATTGGAAGGGGGTGATATTATGGAAGCCTAGGGAAGAAAGAGGATCAAAGAGGTGGTCAATAGTGTCAAATGAGACAGTTATGTAGCAGAAGGACCAAATGTAGGTCCATGGATTTGTTAAGAAGGATGTTGTTGATCATTTTCTTTAGAGAGAAGCTTCTGTGGGGTTAAAATGAAAGTCTTTTGTAAAACACTAGAATAAGTGAGTGATGAGAAAGAATTCTGTTATGTCACAATTTTAGGGTATAGGTCAGTAAAGAGACCTTATTTATACATAGTTATACATGGCTTCTCCATAAGGGAGGATTTAAGAAGAATCCTTATCAATCCTTGCCTCAGTCCATTCTCTCTATTGAGTTTTCTAAGAACTGTTATGCTCAGAGAAAAACGACTTGGTTATATCTCCATTTAGCTTTACAAAAGAAGCAAACTATTGGCCTTGCTAGGGATGGCTATATGTTGTATTAGATAGAAAATTGGTCTTGGAATGAGGAAGATTCATTTTCATGAGTTCAAATCCAGTCTCAGACATTTGAGCTGTGTGACCCTGGGCAACCCTGTTTGCTTCAGTTCCTCATCTGTAAAATGATCTGGAGAAGGAAATGGCAAACTACTCTAGGATCTTTGCCAAGAATACCTCAAAGTGAGGCCATGAAGAGTTGGCCATGACTGAGACAACTCAACAACAAGAAGCAGAGATAGGAATGTGTATGTGCTTAATCTATGGTTAATAATGGGAATGCAAAATAGGGTATAAAGTAGAAGCAACAGTGTGCTGATAAATGTTTAACTACCGGATCTCCAGTGGGGAAAACAAGTATTCTCACCATTTTTAAAAAATTTCATCTGCATTAATAACATTTTCTCCATAACTGTTAGAAGTCTAGACAATCCTTGATCAATGACACATGTGAAAACAGTGGAATTGCTCATTGGCAATGGGAGGGGGGTGGGAAGAAGGGTGGGAAAGAACATGAATCATGTAACCATGGAAAAATATTCTAAATTAATTAAATACATTTTTTCAAAAAAAGAAGTCTAGACAATCAATAAAACAATAAATAAACTGATTTGTAATGTTTGCCAATTTCAGGTGCAAAAATGCCCGTACTGAAAATTTAACATTCAGCCTTTTCAGTTAAAACCAACTCTTTCAATACAACACTGGATAGAGAACAGAATTGTACATGACAGATTTCTTTGAAATATAGGCTTGCCCTTCAGATAGAATTATCCGTTAAGAGGGAGATACAAGTTTCCTTTTCCTTAGCCTCCACAAGAGACATTGTTGTCAACTACTCTTTCAAGAATCTAGGTGTGGGTGGCTCAGTGGATTGAGAGCCAGGCCTAACAAATCTGGCCTCAGACACTTTCTAGCTGTGTGACCCTGAGCAAATCACTTGACACCCATTGCTTACCCCTTACCACTCTTCTGCCTTGGAGCCAATACACAGTATTGATTCCAACATGGAAGGTAAGGATTTTTTATTTTTTAAAAAAATAATTTAGGTATTTTACAAGGAGGAAATACATATGACTGGCAAGAAGGTTGAGAGAGAATAGTATGGTAGATTCTATATTAGAGTTTAAGTCATTAAATTCAAATTCTTCATCTGGAAATTACTAGCTGCATGATCCTAGGCAAGTCACTTTATTTCAGCCTCTACTTCATCATCTAGGGAATGGGTATAATAATATTAGTCAGATTATCAATGAACATTCTTGGGGTATTTTAAAATTCAAATCAGATGTTCTATGTAAAGTTCTTAGCATATTTTAAAGGGCTAAATAAATGTCTCTTATGCTAAGAATTTTGAGATATGATGGCAGGAAGTGAAGGGAGCTCAGGTTCATGGTCTAAGTCCTCTCAGTGAAGTAGGAAGTGAAGTCATCTGCTGTATATGGAGGTTAGGGTAAGAGAGGAGGGCATCAGGAGAGGAAAAGGTTTAGAAAAACCATTATGGGGAATGAGACAGGAAATCAATATGAGTAGAATAAAAGGATTACTGAGCAGCATTGAGGGCTCAACTGAGGTTATGCAGCATAAATTTCTAGTGAATGAAATTAGCTTGATTTTGAGCCTTTTTTTTTTTCAGTGAAGCTTAGCACCTCAGAAGCAGGTTCTGAGAAACTGAAAGCTGGAAATTACTCAGGCAGGGTTGAGGATTAGAAGGACAGGAACAGTGGAAAATCAGGGGGTAGGGATTTAGACATGCAAATAAGTTATGGAGAAGAGTGCTGGGTAAACATTGGCCAAGTAGACAAGGGAATTGAGATCAGGGAAGATAGTTAAACTGAATGGGGAGGGATCCAGGGTCTGGCAGTGTCGAAGAAGGAACAGAAGGAGGGAGTGGGAGGGAGAGAGTGATAAGCTATTGTGACCAGAAAGTAGTTTTCAGATATTGGAATATCTCAGATATTGGTATAGTTTCTAGTAAGGACAAAGTCTAAAGGGCAGTCATGTTAGTGTGTGACTGCAATAGGGTAAAAATGAACATTATAGGAATTAAGGACAATGATGCTAGGCTATTAGAAGAGTTATCCATGGGAATATTGATAGGAGTTGGGCGCTAAATATATTGATGAAGAGATGGGAGCGAGCTAGAGGTCAGTTGATGACAGAAACAAAGAGAAGTGTTATGATTGGAGGAATGCTTTTATTGAAAGGTGGTGGCAGCTATAAATTATGAAAGTAACAACAGACAGCAATACAGACTGTCCCAAAAGTCTTAGTGCCATCTGAACATGGGACCATCTTCCTGGCTTTGTGAATTGGGAAGTCCAGAAAGGGAACAACCTCCTTTAGGGGACTTGAGGGATGTGGAACTCTCAGGGAAAGCAAAATTTTCTTTCATGAAAGAGTATGGAGGAAATGCTGGCAGTAAAGTTTTAAGGATGAAGAAGAGCTTATTGGGACTAGAACAAAGTTTTCAAAGGGTATGGTGAAGGAATCAGTGTGAAAGACAGGGTAGATCTGAGGAAGAGGAAGGCTGATGTGGATAAAGAGAAGTTAGTATATGTAATTTGCATCAACAGTGGCATGAAGTAATTATGCCAATAATAGCTAGACTCAGAGTGGATACCATGCTGAATTCAGAATCGGAAAACCCTGTATTCAAATTCTGTTGTTTTACTTACTACCTGTGTGGCTCTGGCAAAGTCACTTAACTTCTGTTGGATTCTAGCTACTTCTCTTGCACCTACCTTCTAAAGCACAAATGAATTGAGATCTGTCCCAGTGGACCAAGTTTCCACCCGAGGAGCTCTCCATCCTGAAGAAATCACAGATCCTTCATCTTCAAGTATTTTCATTGTGACAGCTGATATTTATGGAAAGATTTTTAAGTATGCAATGTAATCATCAATGTCTACAACAAAGCTTATAGTTTCTCCTCCTTTCCCCCCATACTTCCTATTACTCTCCAGGGCACTGAAAAATCTCTCCTCCCTCCATTCTTCCTCTACTCAGATATCAAAGTGATTTTCCTGAAGCACAGATTTGACCATATTACTCTCCCCTTCATCCTTGCTTCCTGCTCAAAGAATTCCAAGGTCTCTTTTTATCTCTAAATAGGAATAGGAATTTATCTGCAATAGGAACAAATAAGAAATCACCTATTTGGCATTTAAGACATTCCATTCCTTTTATATTGCACATATTTTGTACATGCGTAGTTATTTGGCACATTGTCTCTTCCATTGATTAGAATGTGAACTTGAGGGCAAGGAGCATTTTAAATTCTATTTTTATTTTATTATTCTTTGAATCTTGCCACTTGGCATAGTCTCAGGTACACTTAGCTTTTTAAATGCTTGTTGACTGATTGGCTGACTGAGTGTCTGATAATGATAACCGGTGTCTCTTAGTACCCAAAGCCTGGATTGGAACTTGGAAATATTCCCTTTTTTAATAGTCTATGATTCAGTCTCAAACTAGGATTTCCCCTAAGAAGATCAGAATTTATATGAATATTACTCTTTTCTGCCCACCCATTCTCAGATTCCCTACAGTTTCTGAGATGAACAATTATTCATCAAAAACAGATTTATTAGACACAATGAGAATATAGAAAAAATCATAGAAATGGCCTTCCACACCATCCTCAGCAACAAACAGTCTAGCACTTGGTCCCAGTCTTGCCTTTGGAAGTAGACTCAATCTTACTGACAGAGCAATGTCTCCCTGGCACCGTCCTACCACTCCCTTTGGAGTTGGCTTCTTCTCCTGCTTGCTGCTGATGCCATTCCTAGGCAAGGCGCCCTCATTCTTGGGATGGGGTCTCCTATTTGCACTGTATTCAGTTTCAGCTCATTGGCTTCATGTGCCTTTGGGGTGACTGGTAGCCCTACCTAGTTCCTATGAGCTTTGTGGTTAGTGGACAGTGATATAAGTCACTGGTCCTAATCCAGCTCAACAGACCATTGATAATAAAGTGCCTGCTTCCCTGAAAGTGCACCCTGGCCCCTTGAAACTCTGTTTCTGCTTCACTGCGAGTGCCTCTGGCCTAGCATGTCCAACCTAAAGGGAGGGGAAGACTTGCTCTGGTCAGCAAATGCCACTCAGTAGGAAACCTCATTCTCAGTGTTCCCTTATGTACCTTAGCCCTGACCTATCCCACACAAAGGGAGAGCCACCACCATGCTACAAAATAATAGCTGACATTTATGCAATTCATTTAAGGTTGACAGAAACCTTTACATAAATTATCTCATTTGATCAGCAGGTTGAGAATTATACAGAATTTATAGTAATTGAGCAGTAGGAGGGAGAAGGTCTGTGAGCTGCAGTCTTGCTATGGTGGACCCTTTCCTGCATCTGCTCCCCTCTTATGGCAATCCTCTGATTGCAGTGGGCAGAATGCAATAGAGATGAGGAAATGGAATTTTTTAATCCCAGATCATTTAAATGTTCTAGTCTCCCCCTCAGGTTAACTCTTGATTTTCAATTTTTGCACATATCTTACATATTTGTGTAACACTAAATCTCCCTGAGGAATAAGAAAAGGCCTGTTGCTCTTCTCATTTCCCCTTTCCAGACAAAAAGAGGTAGAGCTGAGAGCTCTCTGATAGCATGTCTTGGGAACAGCAATGGACATCCTCTTCTAGTCTCCCCAAGTTCCCTCTATCTTCAGGTCAAAAGGGTGGAATTTATCTTCCTGGGCAGGTGCTCACCCCCTCAGCAACTCCAAACCTCTAACTCACTTTACTAATGGAAATCTAAGGGATCCCCAAGTAAAAAGTTTAGGGTTCTACTTGAAAAGGTTTTGGAATCATTTTCATAAAACTAAACTATAGGTTGGTATTATCTCTCCCCACCAGACTTTTAATCTCCCATGCCAGAACTGAAGGGTCCCCATATACATAGTCTGAGAAATACAAAATACTTCAGGGAACCTTCCATATGCATGCTCTGAACACAGACAACAATTTGCCTGCATACAGGGGAACAAGCTCATTTAAAGAAAAAGAAGTAGGCTTATCAGTTATCTTTGGCAGTGTGGGATAGAGGAATGGAAAACATTTTATTGTTTTTGTCAGATTAAGTGGACAAAGAGAGGGAAAGGATGTTCCTCAGTAGCTTGGCTTCCTAGCCAAGGCGGAGGATTGAGAGATTTTGGGTACAATGAGTCTAGTACCACTCAGGTCCTCCCTCCAACTGGATTTCTGGCATTGTATCTGCCTGCCATGAACAATGATTCTAACTGTGTCAGAAGAAGCTTTCTACTTCATTGGCTAGGAATGGCTACTTCCCAAACAAGCTCTTGTCCCAGTCTGAGCCCCTCTTCCTTGAAAGCTCCGCAAGTTGCCAGATCTTATGTCTGAACCCCAAATCTCTTGCATTATTTCCCATATTTTCCAAGAGGGGACCAGGGTAGATGGGAGGTTAGAACAAGAGTTTCTAATATGTTTTTTGCCCTGGTGACATGCCTAACCCAAACTTGACCCTCAGAGAATTATATTCCATATATCCAAGTGTATATTTCATTGATATTTGTCTGTTCTTATACCCATTTTGTCAAAAAGGTCCAAAAGGCATTTCTTTGTCATCAGTGCTTTCTCTTTCTTTTTTTATTAATATTCATTTTTAATCTGTTTACATACTTTATGCCCCTACTTTCCCCTTCACCCCCCGCTCTCCCCCCACCCATGGCCAACGCACATTTCCACTGGTTGTAACATGTGTCCTTGTTCAGGGTCTATTTCCCATTCATGTCCTCCTCAGTCCATGCATTCAAGCAATTGTTTATCTTATATGTTTCCTCTCCTGCAGTCCTTCCTCTGAATGTGGGTAGCATCTTTACCATAAATCCCTCAGAGCTGTCTTGTGTCATTGCAGTGCTGCTGGTGCAGGAGGCTTTGATTTTACCATAGTATATCAGTCTCTGTGTACAATGTTCTTCTGGCTCTGCTCCATTCGCTCTGCATCACTTCCTGGAGGTCTCTCCAATTTGCATGGAATTCCTCCAGTTTATTATTCCTTTTAGCACAATAGTATTCCATCACCTGCATATACCACAATTTGTTCAGCCATTCCCCAATTGAAGGACATCCCCTCATTTTCCAGTTTTTTTGCCACTACAAAAAGCGCAGCTATAAATATTTTCGTACAAGTCTGTTTATCTATGATCTCTTTGGGGTACAAACCCAGCAATGGTATGGCTGGATCAAAGGGCAGGCAGTCTTTTATAGCCCTTTGGGCATAGTTCCAAATTGCCAGCCAGAATGGCCGGATCATTTCACAACTCCACCAGCAATGCATCAATGTCCCGATTTTGCCACATCCCCTCCAACATTCATTACTCTCCCCTTCTTTCATTTTAGCCAATCTGCTAGGTGTGAGGTGATACCTCAGAGTTGTTTTGATTTGCATTTCTCTAATTATTAGAGATTTAGAACACTTTCTCATGTGCTTATTGATACTTTTGATTTCTTTACCTGAGAATTGCCTATTCATGTCTCTTGCCCATTTATCAATTGGGGAATGGCTTGATTTTTTATACAATTGCTTTAACTCCTTGTATATTTGAGTAATTAGACCCCTGTCAGAGTTTTTCGTTATAAAGATTTTTTCCCAATTTGTTGTTTCCCTTCTGATTTTGACTACATTGTTTTTGTTTGTACAAAAGCTTTTTAGCTTAATATAATCAAAACCATTAAATTTACATTTTGTAATTTTCTCTAACTCTTGCTTGGTTTTAAAATCTTTCCTTTCCCAGAGATCTGACAATAATTTTGCAGATGAGGAAAATAAGATGCATGCCACCACTGCACAGGTGATAAGTAACAGAAACACAATTTGGACCCAGGTTCTCTATCTCTAAATCCAATGCTGTTTCCATTATATTTTTGTGGGAGGACTGTAGGAAAAATAATTTATTGTATTGCTTAGAAAAAATTATTGTCCTGTATAAATTCAACCATATAGAATTAAAGGATGTCCACACCCAGAATGTCCTTTGACCCCAATAACACTTCAGGAATGCCAGAGATGACTAAAAGGTATTTCAGATTCTCCCTAGGACACAGATCCATCCAAAGCATTCTTGTTCTGGGTTGCCACACCCAGTTTCTTAAGAGGGGTTTACCTCAAGTTTCTGTTTTGGATTACAGTTTCTCACATTGATCTCAATCTACTTGCTTTCAGGCTACCCTCTTGGCAAAAATGCTTAATTGCATTACATGGGATATGTGGGATATGTGCTTAGAAAACCTTTGCCAAAATCCTATATAAAGGAAATTTCCCAGCATCTGGAGAAAGCCACTCCCTTTCCAGTTTGCTCCCCTAACATATTTCTTTCTAAAATTATTTCAGATTTTAGGGTCTGTTTTTGCGAAAAACAGATCTTTCTCATATGGCATTAGAAATCATTTTTATGTTATCACCCAAAAGAAGCTATGTTCATCCATACTAAATTAATTTTGTTTTTAAGATTCCCTTTTTGAGTTTGAGATTCTTGTCTTGGATTTCCATAGTTACAATTAAACCTCAATCCATGAACACACTTCTCTTTGCTGAAAATTATTCAATAAGATATTTGTAAATAATTTTTCACAGTTAGAAAAATTCAATAATCAATATTCATCGGGTTGTCAAAGACTGGCCATTTATCCACATGTTTATTAACTTATTTCTTTAACCTTTACTTGTTTGAAATCAATGATCCCTCAATGACTCTCCTGGGGGTTACCATTGACCCACACTACTCTACAGTGGACTCCTGTCTATATGGTCCTTATTCATTGGTGAGCCACAGCATAAAGAATGACCTCAGCCATTCTAGACTACAGGCATCTCTCAGTCCTCTTCTAAAATAAAAGCAAATGTGGTAATTGCTTTCTTTGGATCAATAAAATCTCACAAGACATACAATTGATCTTGTTCATTTTTATTTCTTCTGATTCCTTCCAGGATTCTTGTGATATTGCAAAGGAAAAACTTGAAGCTTGTTTCTGCTGGGAGGTGACAAGTCACTTGTAACCTTTCCTCACTGTGAGGAAAAGCAAGCCCTAGCTGAAAATGGAATGAAGTTTGCGTTTACAATACAAGGTGATCACCATTATTTGATTAAGCTAGGTAGAAAAATTATAATATTAGAACTGTGTTGCTGGTCTCTTCTAAGTAAAGGCCAAGAGGCAAAGTCACTGTAGGAGAGATTAAAAGCAAAATTCTGTCTTGCTTTCTATGTCCTCAGTGCTATAATCATTTTTTGCTCTGATGTGTCCCACCTTCTCAGTGAATATACATTATACAACTCAGGCATACTGATTTTCACTTCATGAATCTACAAACCCTATAATTCTTACCAAAAAGCTGGCAGTTTTACCTGTCTTTGGAGCAATGATTTAATAACAGAGACCTGTAATGAGAGCTCTTATCGCTAAAATGTCACTGTATTTACAAAATATACTACAGGGCACTTACCAGTATACTACAAAGTGCTGCCATAAATCATTAAACCAAGGCTACACTTAAAATACACACATATCTATTAATAAAATGCATGTAGCTCTCTCTCCTTGATAGGGGAAAAAATCACTCTTACTAATATGGAAAAATTTTTGACTCATATTTAAAGAAATCTGAATTTCACTTATCTTTGTTTTTCCCCCACCATTTTGCCTGTAAAAAGAAACACAGAATTTTTTCAGAGTTGGACGAGACTTCAGAGTATATCTAATTCACTCCCTCTCTGGAAAAGATTTTCAAATGTTTAAATTGTTTAATTTAATTAATTTAATTTATTATTATTTTATTATATATAATGTGTATATAATATTTATTTATATATTTTATTTTAGGTATAATGTATAATGCATATATAATAT
>NW_025346688.1:0-1403 GCF_016433145.1 Gracilinanus agilis | reverse complement strand
ACCATTGAAAATTAAAGTCCTCAAGATCAAGGACTATCTCAGTTTTATATTTGTATCCCCAGAACCTAGCAGTGTGCCTAGAACATAGTAGGCACTTATCAATTATTTATTTCCTGATTGATTAATATGGAATGAACTCACAGTCCTTTACCATTACACGTGCTGTCTATGAAATACTGTCTAGCATATCAACGTTTTTCCTTAGCTCTTTGGCCTTTTAAATTGAACACAATCTTTTATACCAAGTTTATCCAAAGCAGAATATGACATGGCTATCTCCTGGGTACTAGGCCTCTATTAACGTGGACATTGTTTTAGTTATTTGTCTGCTGTTCCATACAGTTAACTCATATAGAGCTCAGAGAACACTAAACTTCCCAGTTCTTTTTTTCAGGAGTTGAAAATGGACAATGAAATGGGTCTAGAATCTGTCTGGGAAATTGCACCATATTTTCAAAGATCCTCAGCTGTTCATTGAGGTAAAGGCCCATTTCTTTAACACCTATAATTTCTTTTAACATCTATATTCTTCTGTGAAGGTATATGGCTACAAATCATAGAATAACATGATCTCCAAAGCACTAAGTGCCCAAAGCAACAAAAAAGGTACGTTGTAGGGTAAATGGGGAAGCTGTTGTCAGGTAGTTTAAATCATCTGAGTGAAGTAGGAAATTTTGGCAGGTCAACATAGAGCAGTTATGAAAAAAAGGACAAAAACATCACCAAGGAATCTCTTTTCTCTCTCTCTCCATTTCTGCATGAGCATATGTCTTTCTCTGTGTCGGTGTCTCTCCGTCTCTGTCTCTGTTTTTCTCTCTAACTCTCTTTCCCTCTATATAACACACACACACACACACACACACACACACACACACACACACACATTTATATGTTTATATAATATCTCCATACACATACATTATCTATGTAAGCAGATTAATAATGAGTGTATGGATATATATGTCTAACTGAAATATAGATGCATATACATATATATTACATGGATATGTACATATATGACTAAATGGAGTCATGTAATCAGCCATAAGAGACCTCAGTTAGAGACAAGAACAGTGGTCTCAACAACACTGGTACCTCCAATTACTAAAGGAATAAGAACCATTAGTTAAGTCCTTTGCAGAGCATTTATGTAAAAATATAGATATATTACATAGAAGGAGATGAGCCTGTGGGATAGAAGTTGACATTGGTGGAATGTAGTTGTTATTAATTAATTATTTCAGTCATGTCTAACTCTTTGTGACCTCATTTGGGTTTTCTTGCCAAAGACACTAGAGTGGTTTGCCATTTCCTTCACTAGCTCATTTTACAGATGAGGAAACTGAGGGAAACAATTTTAAGTGACTTGACTAGAATCACATAGCTAATAAATATCTGAGGTT
>NW_025346687.1:0-12685 GCF_016433145.1 Gracilinanus agilis | reverse complement strand
AAGCAAAGAAGGACTCCTACCAAATTCCTTTCATGACACAAATATGGTACTGATTCCAAAGCCAGGTAGATAAAAACAGAGAAAGAAAACTACAGACCAATCTCCTTAATAAACCTAAATGCAAAAATCTTAAATAGAATACTAGCAAAAAGACTTCAGCAAGTGATCAAGAGGATTATCCACCATGATCGGGTGGGATTTATACCAGGAATGCAAGGATGGTTTAACATTAGGAAAACCATCCATGTAATCGACTATATCAACAAGCTAACAAACAAAAATCACATGATTATCTCAATAGATGTTGAAAAAGCCTTTGACAAAATACAACACCCACTCCTATAGAAAACCTCTAGAAAGTATAGGAATAGAAGGACCTTTCCTAAAAACAATAAACAATATGTATCTAAAACCATCAACAAGCATCATATGCAATGGGGATAAATTAGAAGCCTTCCCAATAAGATCAGGAGTGAAAGAAGGATGCCCATTATCACCTCTATTATTTAACATAGTACTAGAAACACTAGCAGTAGCAATTAGAGAAGAAAAAGAAATTGAAGGTATTAAAATAGGCAATGAGGAGACTAAGCTATCACTCTTTGCAGATGCTATGATGGTCTACTTAAAAAATCCTAGAGAATCAACTAAGAAGCTTGTAGAAATAATTAACAACTTTAGCAAAGTTGCAGGATACAAAATAAATGCACATAAATCATCAGCATTTCTATATATTTCCAACATATTAGAGCAGCAAGAGTTAGAAAGAGAAACAACATTTAAAATCACCCTAGACAATATAAAATACTTAGGAATCTATCTACCAAAACAAACATAGGAATTATATGAATACAACTACAAAACATTTCCCAAACAATTAAAACTGGTTCTAAACAACTGGAAAAACACTGATTGCTCATGGATGGAATGAGCTAACATAATAAAAATGACCATTCTACCCAAATTAATTGACTTATTTAGTGCCGTACCTATCAAACTACCAAAAAACTTTTTTACTGAATTAGAAAAAAAACTATTTCAAAGTTCATTTGGAAGAACAAAAGATCAAGAATATCAAGGGAAATAAGGGAAAAAAAGTGAAGGTTGGTAGCCTATCAGTACCAGATCTTAAGCTGTACTATAAATCAGTGGACATCAAAACAATATGGTACTGACTAAGAGATAGAAGGGAGGATCAGTGGAATACACTTCGGATGAGTGATGTAAGCAAGACAGTGTATGATAAATGCAAACAGCCCAACTTTGGGGACAAAATCCACTATTTGACAAAAACTGCTGGGAAAATTAGAAAACAATATGGGAGAGATTAAGTTTGATCAACATCTCACACCTTACACCAAGATAAATTCAGAATGTGTGAATGACTTGAATATAAAGAGGGAAACTATAAGTAAACTAAGTGAACACAGAGATCTTGTCAGATCTCTGGGAAAGGAAAGATTTTAAAACCAAGCAAGAGTTAGAGAAAATTACAAAATATAAAATAAATGATTTTGATTATATTAAATTAAAAAGTTTTTATTCAAACAAAAACAATGCAACCAAAATCAGAAGGGAAACAAAAAATTGGGAAAAAATCTTTATAACAAATATCTCTGACAGATGTCCAATTACTCAAATATACAAGGAGTTAAATCAATTGTATAAAAAATCAAGCCATTCCCCAATTGATAAATGTGACATGAATAGGCAATTTTCCCGATAAAGAAATCAAAACTATCAATAAGCACAGGAGAAACTGTTCAATTCTCTAATAATTAGAGAAATGCAAATCAAAACAACTCTGAGGTATCACCTCACACCTAACGGATTGCCTAACATGACAGCAAAGGAAAGTAATGAATGTTGGAAGGGATGTGGCAAAATTGGGACATTAATGCATTGCTGGTGGACTTGTGAACTGATCCAACCATTCTGGATGGCAATTTGGAACTCTGCTCAAAGGGCTATAAAAGATTGCCTGCCCTTTGTTCCAGCCATAGAATTGTTGGGTTTGTACCCCAAGGAGATAATAGATGAACAGACTTGTACAAAAAATATTTATAGCCGAGCTTTTTGTGGTGGCAAAACCTGGAAAATGAGGGTATGCCCTTCAATTGGGGAATGGCTGAACAAATTGTGGTATATGCTGGTGATGGAATACTATTGTGCTCAAAGGAATAATAAACTGGAGGAATTCCATGTGAACTGGAAAGACCTCCAGGAATTGGTATAGAGTGAAAGGAGCAGAGCCAGAAGAACATTGTACACAGAGACCAATACACTGTGGTAAAATAGAAGGTAATGGACTTCTGTACTAGCAGCAATGCAATGATCCAGGACAATTCTGAGGGATTTATGGAAAAGAACGTTACCCACATTCAGAGGAAGAACTGCAGGAGTGGAAACACAGAAGAAAAACAGCTGCTTGAACACATGGGTTGAGGCAGACATGATTGGGGATTTTGATTCGAAACTACCACACCAATGCAAGGATCAACAATTTGGAAATAGGTCTTGATCAATGACACATGTTAAAACCAGGGGAAATGCGCGTCAGCCAGGGGTGAGGGGTGAAGCAGAAAGTAGGAGCATGAATCATGTAACCATGTTAACTTTAGTAAAAAGTGAATATTAATTATTGTTAAAAAAAAAGAATGTAATGAACTTCTGTACTAGCAGCAAGGCAATGACCCAGGACAATTGTGAAGGATTTATGGAAAAGAACGCTACCCACATTCAGAGGAAGAACTACAGGAGTAGAAACACAGAAGAAAAACAACAACTTGAACACATGGGTTGAGGAGGACATGATTGGGGATGTAGATTCAAAACGACCACACAAATGCAAATATCAATAATTTGGATCTTGATTGCTGACACATGTTAAAACCAGTGGAAATGCACATTGGCTATGGTGGGGGGAGGAGGTTCGTGGGGTGAAGGGGAAAGTAAGAACCTGAATCATGTAACAATGGATAACTTTTCTAGAAAATAAAAATTATTGATTAAAAAAACGAAAAGCATAGCACTGAATAAGTAAACTAATTTAGGTAGGACTGCCATTTTTATTATATTAGTTTGTCCTACCCATGAGCAATTTATGTTTTTCCAATTATTTAGATCTACATTTAATTGTGTGAAAAATTTTTTGCAGTTTTGTTCATATGATTCCTGAATTTGTCTTAGCAAGTAGATTCCCAGGTATTTTGTATTGTCTAGAGTGATTTGAAATGGAGTTTCTCTCATTAACACTTGCTACTGAGTTTTGTTGGAAATATATAGGAATGCTCATGATTTATGTGGTTTTATTTTGTACCCTGCAACTTTGTTAAGTTATTAATTATTTCCACTAGCTTTTTAGTTAATCTCTTGGCTTCTCTAGGTATACTTTTATGTCATCTGTGAAGAGTCATAGTTTAGTTTCCTCATTGCTGACTTTGATCCCTTTAATTTCTTTTTCTTCTCTCATTGCTACTGCTAGCATTTCTAGTAAAATATTAAATGGTAGTGATGATAATGAGCATCCCTGTATCACTCCTGTTCTTATTGGAAAGGCTTCTATCTTATCCCCATTGCAGATGATACTTGTTGAAGATGTTCTAAGGACTTAAATTTAGGGATTCGACTAAATATTAGTCTTCTAAATTAATATTCTGGTTGCTGGTTAAAAATATAGCTAACTAAAAGTCAAGTGACTTTTAGTAGCTTTTATTTACAAAGAGGTGAAAAGAGTAAAAGTAGAGAAATGTGAGAGGAGAAAAAAATGAGAGAAGAGGGTAGAGAAAATGTTAGCCTACACACTAAGCCACTCCAGTGGCTTGTTAACCCTCAGCCAGAGGACCCAGTGTTGTTTCATGCAAAGGTTACAGCAACACAGCCTCCTCCAGGAGAAGGAGGCTACTAATGTCTCAATTTTATTAATTTCTCCTTTGATGCTTTTGATTTCCAATTTGTTCTTTATCTTAGTTTTTAAATTGCATTTATTTCTACTTTTCTGCATTTGTTTACAATGTTTTTATGCCCAGGTACATGGTCAGTCTTTGTAAATGTACTGTATCCTGCTGAGAAGAAGGTATATTCCTTTTTATTACTATTCACTTTTCTACATATATCTAGTAACTCTAATTTTTCTAAGATTTCATTCAAATCTCTTACTTTTTTCTTATTTATTTTTTGGTTTGATTTATCTAGATCTGATAGAGAAAAGTTGAGATCTCCCAATAGTATAGTTTTACTATCTATTTCCTCCTAAAGCTCCAATAGTTCCTCCTTTAAAAATCTGGATGCTATACCATTTGGTGAACATATGTTGAATATTGATATTTCTTTTACTGTAATAAAAGGCAGGACTTATCAGGATGTAATTACCTTCCTTATCTCTTTTAATCAGATCTGTTTTTGCTTTAGTTTTTCAGATATCATTATTGCTACTCCTGCCTTCTTTTTCTCAGCTGATGCCCAATAAATTCTGCTCCAGCCTCTTACCTTTACCCTGTGTGTGTCTACCTGCCTCATGTCTGTTTCTTGTAGACAACATATGGTTGAATTTGTGCTATTTGCTTCCATTTAATGAGTGAGTTCATCCCCCTCAAATTCACAGTTATGATTACAATCAGTGTTTTCCCCATAATTTTGATTTCCTCTTTTAATCCTGACTTTTCTTCTTTCACTATTTCCCTCCACACCAGTGTTTAGTTTTTAATCAGTTCCCCTTTTCCCCACCCTTATTTTATTTATTTGTTTCTTTATTTGTTTCTTTATTTATTTTGAAACCCTTAACTTCTGTCTTAGAATCAATACTGGGTATTGGTTCTAAGGCAGAAGAGTGGTAAGGGCTAGGCAATGGAGGTTAAGTGACTTGCTCAGAGCCACACAGCTAGGACATGTCTGAGGCCAGATTTGAACCCAGGACCTCCTGTCTCTGGGCCTGACTCTCAATCCACTGAGCCACCCAGCTGCCCCCTCCCTGCCCTTACTTTAATCCAGTGGTTCCCAAACTTTTTTGGCCTACCGCCCCCTTTCCAGAAAAAATATTACTTAGCCCCCTGGAAATTAATTTTTTAAAAATTTTAATAGCAATTTATAGGAAAGATAAATGCACCTGTGGCCATCACCGTCCCAGTGGATTGCTGCAGCACCCACCAGGAGGTGGTAGTGCCCACTTTTGGGAATCACTGCTAATCTCTTTCCCACCCCTCTCTTTTTTTATTCTCCTCCTATTTCTCTTTAGGTTCTTTTAATTGCTGCCTCCCAACTTTTTCCTCCCTTTTAATACTCCCCTACACACACACACACACACACACACACACACACACACACCCCACTTCCTAATTCCCTTTCTACTTCTCTATAGGGTAAGATAGGTTTCTATACTGCAATAGGTCTGGTTCTTCTTCCCTCTCAGAACCAATTCCATTGAGAGTAAGGTTTAAATTTTACCTGTCATCACTCTCTTCCTCCCCTTCTTATAATAGTCTTCTCCCCACCCTCTTTATGTGTTATAATTTACTCTACTTTTCCTTTTCCTTCAAATTTTTCTTACTACAATCCTCCTTTTTTCCCCTAATTTTTTTACTTATCATCCTAAACAGCTTAATACAAGAACCTCTGCCTATGTGTATTTCTTCTATCTACTATGATAATGAAAGCAATTTTCAGAAGTTATAGATATCATTTTTTCATATAGGAATATAATCAATTTGACCTTATTGATGCCCTCAATTTTTTTTTCTCTTTTTTGTTTACTTTTTTATGTTTCTCCTGAATTTTGTATTTGGACATCTAATTTTCCATTAATTCTGATCTTTTCTTTAGCAATGCTTTTAAGTCTTCTATTTTATTAAGTGTCCATACTTTCCCCTGAAAGTATATAGTCACTTTTCATGTGTAGGTCATTCTTTATTATAGACTTGGTCCTCTTGCCTTCTTGAATATCATATTCCCAGCCTTGTGGGCCTTTAGTGTAGAAGCTGCTAGATCCTGTGTAATCCTGACTGGGGTTCAATAATATCTGAATTGTTTCTTTTTGGCTGCTTGGAGTATTTTCTTCTTGGCCTGGAAGCTCTTAAATTTGGCTATAACATTACTTGGAGTTGTCACTTGGGGATTTAAGATAGGGGGTGATTCATGGATTCTTTCTATTATTATTTTGTCCTCTTGACTATCAGGACAGTTTTCTTGGTTAATTTCTTGTAATATGAAGTCTAGTATTTTTTTTTTGGTCTTGGCTTTAAGTAGTCCAATAATTCTCAAGTTCTCTCTCCTTGTTATGTTTTCTAGGTCAGTTGTTTTTTTAATGAGATATTTCATGTTTCCTTCTATTTTTTCATTCTTTTGATTTTGTTTTATTTTTTCTTGCTGTCTTGTTAAATCATTGACTTCTACTTGCTCAATTCTAATCTTTAAAGACTGATTTTCAGCTATGACCTTTTGATTTTTTTCTGTTTGGTCCATTCTAGCCTGTCATTTCTGGTCTCCAATTTGCTTATTACTTCATTTGATTTCTGTGCCTCTTTTTCCATATGGACAATTTTGTATTTTTAGCTTTTTTCCTTTTTTTATTACTTTCATTTCTTTTCCCCACTTTTCTTCCCATTTTCTTCTTTCTTACTTGATTCTTGAACTTCTTTTTTCAGTTCCTCCACAGCTTGAGACCAATTTCCATTTTTGGTGCAGAGTTTACATATGTTTGCTTGTTTTATATTCTCTTCTATTGCCTCAGTATTTTGCTCTTTTTCTACATAGAAATTTTCCAGGGTCAAAAGCTATTTTTTTGCTTTTGTTTACTTCTTTTCCTACTGGTGAGCTACAACCATACATCTTAAATTGCCTCTTGAACATTTTAAACTGAATAGCTTTTAGGTATCTTAAACTCATAATGTTAAAAATATAATTGACTATCTTTTCCCTCAAGTTCACCTCTCAAAGTGCCTTATTATTGTGGAAGGCACCACTACTTTACTAATTTCTGATACTTGAAATGTCAGTCATTCTCCATTCTTCCATCTTACTCCATGCTTCCAGGCTATTGCCAGTCTTGTCACTTTTTCCTTCCCAGTACATCTTGTATATGTTCCCTATTGTCTACTCATATAGCCACAGCTTTAAGTCAGGCTCTTATCACTTCTTTCTGGGACTAGTACAATAGATTTAAAAAAAAACCATTTATCTTCCATCTTAGAATAAATATTGTGTATTATTGGTTCCAAGGCAGAAGAGTGGTAAGGTATAGGAAATGGGTTTTAAGTGACTTGCCCAGGTCCACACAGCCAGGAAGTGTCTGACGCCAGATTTGATTCTAAGACCTCCTATCTCTAGTAGTGGCTCTCAAGCCATTGAGCCATCCTGCTGCCCCCTACAATACATTTTTCATTCCCTTATTCAACTGTCTCCCCACTCTAGTCCATCTTCTACTCAGTTGCCAAGGTGATTCTTCTAAAGCAAAATCATTGCCATCTCACGAGCCAAAACTCCCACAAAATGAGTTCTGGTTGCTTCCTAATACTTCTAGAATCAGATGTAAAGATCTAGTATAGCATTTCAAATTCTTTATAACTTGCCCCTTCCAATCTTCCCAGTCTCTCCCAGTTTTTTCCTTTCTACTCCCTCTGCTGTTTCCCTACATTAGCCTTTTTGCAGTTTCTCAACACAACATTCTAAATCTTTGCACTGGCTGTCCTCCATGCCTGCCATGGTCTGTCCCCTTACCTCCACTTTGTTTCCCTGGCTTCCATCAGAGGTCTTCTGAAAGACCACTGCCTCCTGGAATCAACACTTTGTCCTACCTTCTGTAAGGGTTAAATTAGGAGTTTTGATAAACTAAGAAAGCAGCTTTTAATAACTTAAGTTTTAACAAGACTGTAGTAGAGTTGTACATTAATATTATCCCTTTAAGCCAGAGAAAAGAAAACTTCTTAAAGCTTTTAACAATTAACAATTTAGTTTTATTAAAATAGGGATAATAAAACAATATGTTAAATTGAATATAGGAAAGGAGAGAAATATAGGAAAGAGGTAGAGAAAGAAATTGCCTAATACCTAATTAGCTATCCTATAAACTACCTATAACTGCCTTTAACTGCCATTAGAGAAAGTGCAGCTGATCACCTTTCAGCTCAGCTCACTATATATATATATATATATATATATATACCAACCAACAACTAGCAACTAATAACTAACCAACAACTAATCCCCAACCCACTCCACCAGCAACCAATCCCCAATGACCAACTACCAATTACCAACCACTTCCCAACCCCAAAAAGGTCAAAAAGCTCCTCTCCATCCTAACACTGGCCTTTTATATCCCCTTCTCACCTCACTTCTTGTCTCCCTGGTTTCACTGTGGGCTGGTATATCTTTACAACATCTTTTTGGTAAAAGGACCTCCAGGTCCCCAGGTAAATTAGAAGAAAGGTATTAAGAATTCCCTTTTACACTTCTTATAACTCTCTCTTTCAGATTGGATTCATCTGTGCTATAATGTCAACTGTGTACTATTAATATTAAAAATGATAAATGCTGGTATAATAATATATATTAGTATTTTAATTAAAGCCATGTTTATAGATAAAGTTATCAGACCACGCGCTTGTAAGCATTCAAAACTGCCGCCTCCATTACTGTCTACTCGCCAAGGGCCTACTGGCAAAGAGCCACTCCCTCCTAACCCAGGAGATTTAAAACCCTCTCTGCGTTGATGTAGGCCTCCCCATGCCCCAAAGACCTGGAAAGGGAAACCAGTTGGACCATGTTGGATCACGGGAAATGTAGTTTTGATACATTTCCCATGTCCATAGAAATATATACACTTATAGAATGGCATTTTCCAAATTTCACTTTTACAGTACTTAATGTTTTACTTAATGTACTTAATGTTTTACATATCATTTCCCCTACTAGAATGTCAGCTCCTTGAGTAGAAGTATTGTCTTTTACTTTGCATTTGAAATTCCAAAGGTTCAGCACAGTTTTTGACTCACAGTAATGTTTAAATATTTCTTGACTTGCCTCTTTGTGGATTTATCTTTTGTCCTGCTAATTTATTGTAGCTATTAATCATCTAACTTAGTTTCTTTACTAGTGCTCTTTGCCCTGTACTAAATGCTTTTTCTTATTTCTATGATTTGTTATTTAATTCACTCATTATTCAAGATGTCATTGTAGGTCACAGTAATTCTTTGCCTGTGTTCTCAATATTATCCACTTTTTCCCTTAAGCTATGGTCTGTAATTTTTATTGTTTTATAGTATGCAACATTATATACACACATATTATAAATACATTTATGTTGTATCAAAACAAGATGTATCAAATATGTGTCAATGATACATACACATATATATTTGATACATTTTATTTTGACTTAGTATTCTATAACCCAAAAAGTATATGCCTTCATGATAAGCATTACCATGCTTAATCGGCATGCCAATTTCCTCTTTTCTTGTTAATAGAATGAAAGGATAGACCCATTCACTTTGATAGTACATTATTAACAATGTTTATTATATTTTTATTTGAATTTTGTTGTCTTTTACAATTAACATTATTTACATTGTGTGGTTAATACATATGTTAAGGTTTTCTTTTAATTCTACATTCTTTGTATGACACAAACCTTCTTATACTTCTCTGAAATTTTCATGTGGCATAGGTTAGGCTTTGTGTGCAGCTATGTGGGAATGTGAGTAGATGATTATTGGATGTGAAACTTGAGGCATGTAGTATGTAAATAGTCTACTCTTCCTCTAGGATCATGAGTCTACAGAAAAATGGGGTAGCAATTTCCCAAATAACTAACAAGGAATAGGATGATATTTTCTCACTGTCGTATAATAATCATCAGAAAAATGGTACAGTTAATATTTGCTCTCGTACCTTTGTTTTCATCTTGCTCACCAGTTTAAGAAATCAACATATATATACACACATGTGTATATGTTTGCATATATATTTATATATGTAAATCTAAGTATAAAAGTAACAGGAATTATTATATTTGTTAGTTTACATTTCTTCTTTTCTTGCTTATAGAATTCTTTTAGTCATGGATAATTTTTTTCACAATTTAAAAAAGTTTAATTACTTTTAAATACAGTACATATCATAAATGGAGTTATGAATGGATGTCAATTACTTTAAAGGAGATATGATTTTATCTCTGTATGCTTCCTCCACTGATAAAGACTGCAATCCCTTCACACCTTAATGAACAGTTTTCATTAGTCTTCCCTTCCCTTCCCTCCCACTTTCTTTGAAAATCACCTAGTTTAGACTACCCTTTTCTCTTTCTTCAAAGACATACCTCTTCCATCAGACTTTTCCTGTTTCCATTGAGTTATTATTATTTGTTTCTTTGTCTGTCTTCTTTTCTCCCTCTGTCCTTTCTCCTCTCTCCTTTCTTTCCCTCTCCCTTTCTCTGTCTCTCCATCTCTATCTCTCTTTTCTTTTTTTAAATTTAAATATTTTATTTTTTTAGAAAAATTTTCCATGGTTACATGATTCTTATTTTTACTTTCCCCTTCACCACCACCCCCATATCCAATGCACATTTCCACTGGTTTTAACAAGTCATGGATAATTGTTGATGTATTCTTCCATCTTATTTTTTCTTTGCATTGAATTATATTATTAAACACTAAGCTTATTTTCAGATTGTATGTTTTGGGTCAGACCCTTTATTTTGGAGATGTGTATATAGTTTTTTCAACCTTGAAATTTTTCTTTTCTTTTTCTTTGAAATGTCATACATTATTCTACTTGTCTCATGTGAGTTCTTTTTACTTGCTGCTTGTATATTCTTTTTCAAATCAGAAAATTGTTTGTGTGTGTATGTATATACATACTTACCTGCATATTTGCAGGTGTATGTGTGTATTTGTTTAGAACTATGATTTCATTGCAGTCTATAGTCTTAGAGAGTGGCCCAGTAGACCTAGAAGTTACATATCTTGTTCAGGATTTCGTAGCCAAATTATGTCTCTCATCCTGATCCTGAAACTGTTTCTTTATAAAAACGAACCATATATTAGATAAGTAGCTCTACATAAACATTTTGTTTCTTCTTTTAATATATATGTATATATATTTATAATTATATACACATATGAAGTATACTTATATTTGATCAAATAGATTATAGCTATCATTTATGTACAGATTTAACATTTGCAAAATGCTTTACATACATTATTTGATTGTCACAATAACCCACTGAGGTAGGAACTATTTTCATCCTCATTTTATAGTATGAAAGAGGCTAAGTGAATTGCCCATAGTCACACAAGTAAATGTCAGAGAGAGGATTCAAACTGAAGTCTTTCTGACCCAAAGTAGAACACTATGAACTATGCCATGTATATATTAAACCCTTACTTTCTGTCTTGGAATCAATACTGTGTATTGGTTCCAAGGCAGAAGAGTGGTAAATGCTAGGCAATGGGGGTCAAGTGACTTGCCCAGGATCACACAGCTAGGAAGTGTCTGAGGCCATATTTGAACCCAGGGCCTCCCATCTCTGGGCCTGGCTTTCAATCCACTGGGCCACCTAGCTGCCCCCTATGCCATATATTTTTAACATATTGCATATGATACATAATATTTTCTAATTGTATTAGAAAACACTTCCATTTTGGGTAAATTATATTTACTATAATTAATAGGACAGAATTAAGTACACAAAAATATATCCATATTTTCTAACAAACTTGATGTTTAACAGATTAGAGACAAATAGGAATTTGGAAGAAAAGGTGCAATTCTACTGTTTTTTTTTTTATGAAAAAGATGTTAAACCAGAGAGACATAAAAGAATAGTCTAAAATAAAGAAATATATGTTATTTCGCTTATTAGTTGTAATAGATTTAGAGCATTAAAATATATTTCACTCCATCTAGGCAATATCTAGAATAATCAGATTTATTATTCATAATAATTAATGTGACTGAATTCTTCCATTAAAAGTAAAAGAATTAATAAGTGGAAAAGCTCAAAACTTGTTAATATTTTGCTTACATATACCTTAGTTAATTTAAAAAGATATACTTAAATTAATATTAAAATTTTTATCTGGAATAAACTATGTACCTACAAGTTCCTCAAAAGTAGGAAAGAGTAGCAGTAATTATATTTGATGAAGTGGAATTAAATTAGAAAATATTTACAGTGACAAAAGGGTGTATTGCATAATGTTGAAAGGAGAAAGTAATAAGTACAAATAAATTCTAAATGTACACTAAATTCTAAAATAGGTCAATTCATAAATATAATATTAACTGTTACAAGAAGTAATAGACAGATGATTGCACTTCATTTTCTTTTTTTTTTAACATTTATTAATATTCATTTTTAACATGGTTACATGATTCATGCTCCACTTTTCCCCTTCAACCCCCCCCCGCACCCCCCCACCCTTGGCCGATGCGCATTTCCATGCGATGTCATGTGTCCTTGATCAAGACCAATTTCCAAATTGTTGGTAGTTGCATTGGTGTGGTAGTTTCAAGTCTACACCCTCAATCATGTCCACCCCGACCCATGCGTTCAAGCAGTTGTTTTTCTTATATGTTTCCTCTCCTGCAGTCCTTCCTCTGAATGTGGGTAGCATTCTTTACCATAAATCCCTCAGAATTGTCCTGGGTCATTGTATTGCTGCTGGTACAGAGGTCCATTACATTC
>NW_025346686.1:0-2256 GCF_016433145.1 Gracilinanus agilis | reverse complement strand
CCTCCCTTGATTGACTTCCCTTTCTACCCCCTCCCTTATTTCACCCCACCTTTTTGTTTTGAAAAGCCTTATGAATTCCCTCCCCCTTCTCCCCTCTCTTTTTTTCCCTCCCCTGCTCCCCTTGGTTTATCCCTTCTAACTTTTTCAGAAGGGTTAGATAAGAGTTTTATTTCCCAAGGGATAGTTTAGCTACTCTTCCCTCTCCGAGTTGATTACACTAAGAGTAAGGTTTGATTATTACCTCTTAATGCTCTCTTCCTCTCCTTCTTATAATAGTATTTGTTCCCTCTCCCTCCCATGCCCTCTTTGTGTGTAATAGAATATTCTATTTTCTTATTCATTCAAGTTTCTCTTGGTGTCCCCTGCTATTTACCCTCTCTTTCCCATCCCCCACGCCATCTTAGATTATTTAGTGTTCCACTCTCACCCTGTAAATTATTCTTCTGATTACTATAATAGTGAATAGAGTTCACTACAGAGAATTATACATAACATTTCTCTACATAGGATTACAGATAATTAGGTCTCACTGAGGCCCTTAAAAAGGCAAATTTAAAAATTATAAGTTTTCTTTCTTTCCCCTCTGCATCTTATTTACCTTTTCAGGTTTCTCTCGATTTTTGTGGTTGGATATCAAACTTTCTATTTAGCCCTGGTCTTTTCTGTGCAAATACCTGGAATTCTTCAATTTTGTTGAATGCCCATACTTTCCCCTGGAAATATATAGTCAATTTTGATGGGTAGTTGATCCGTGGTTGCAGGCCTAGCTCTCTTGCCTTTCTGAATATTGTATTCCACGCCTTGCGGTCTTTTAGTGTTGAGGCTGCCAGATCCTGTGTGATCCTGATTGGTGCTCCTTGATATTTGAATTGTTTCTTTCTGGCTTCTTGTAAGATTTTTTCTTTTGCTTGGAAACTCTTGAATTTTGCAATGATATTTCTTGGTGTTTTCCTTTCTTGATCGAATGCCGCAGGTGTTCTATGAATCCTTTCAATGTCTATATTGCCCTCTTGTTGTAGGACTTCAGGGCAATTTTGCTGAATTATTTCTGTTAGTATAGAGTCCAGGTTTTTATTAATTTCTGGTTTTTCTGGAAGACCAATTATTCTCAAATTGTCTCTTCTAGACCGGTTTTCTTGGTCTGTCACTCTCTCATTGAGATATTTCATATTTCCTTCTATTTTTTCAGTCTTTTGACTTTGTTTTATTTGTTCTTGTTGTCTTGAGAGATCATTAGCTTCTAATTGCTCGATTCTAGCCTTTAGGGACTGGTTTTCCTTTTCAATCTGGTCATTTCTAGTGTTCAATTTGCTTATCAGTTCATTTGATTTCTGAGCCTCACTTTCCAATTGCAAGATTCTACCTTTTAAACTGTTATTTTCTTGCCAGATCTCTTCCATTTTCCTCAAAATCTCAGTTTTGAACTCTTCCATAGCTTGTGAGGAGTTTTCCTTATTTGAGGAGGGTCCGGATGCTTGTTTGTTCTCCTCCTCTATTTGCTCAGTTGTCTGGATTTTCTCTGTGTAAAAGCTGTCGAGTGTTAAAGACTTCTTTTTCTTGTTATTATTCTTTCTCTCTCTCTTCTGAACTTCCTGAGGCTGAGTAGCCATCATTAGCCTAGCAGCTTCTCAGATTTATCCTCACGCTCAGTGTCTGTTCGCAATCTATTGGCTCCTGAGGTCTGAGTTCTGGTTTGTTCCAAGGTCAAGCCCCCTGGTGGGCCCTCTTGCTTGATCCTCTGCTGGAGGTTTCTTTACAAGTCTCAGGGCGCTGCTTCCACAGTCGTATACCTGTCTGCACTGGTTCCCCACTTAGGCTTTAGTTCCTGGCTGTGTCTGCCTCCACCCATGCCTCTGCTCAGCCAGCACTCTGCGCCCAGCGTCCTGCTCCCGCGCGCGCTCAGATTTCGCGTGCGTTTTTGACTTAATGGGGTCCTAAGTCTTGCTGCTCTCAGGAACAGGTTCCGGAGCTGCCGATGACTCGATGGGTGCCCCAAACTTGCTCTATTTCTTTTTAGCTGGGTTCGGAGCTATAGATGAGTGTGGAGGGGGTGGGGGTGGGGCGGTTGCTCAGCCCGCGATTTAGTGAGAGCCCTTTATAGCCTGGAAATGTCTCGATTCTACGTACCTTCCACGCTGTGCCCTGTTGTGGGGTTCCTCCGTTCGTCTGGACATGTTTTTATGTCCCCTTGAGGAGTTTTGTGTGTTTTGGTCAGGAGAGGTTAAGAGCTGCTTCTTACTCTGCCGCCATCTTAAC